>NC_051185.1:117253109-117553109 GCF_013339695.2 Rhipicephalus sanguineus
GCCTTTACAATATATATATATATATATATATATATATATATATATATATATATATATATATATATATATATATATATATATTGAAAGACGCAGGAAGACTTCGCCAGGCAGAGGGCCAGCAGCAGCGTTTATTGCGCGATGTCTGCCTCGGCTCAGAACAGCAGCCAACCAACCCAATGGCGATGATGATGGTTATGCACAAGTGAGAACGATGAAGTACGATAAATGTGCTTACACTAATTTCTCCCCGTCTTCCAAGCGGCCAGCCTGGCCGCAACTCAAAGATCAGCTGAACGTGTAATGAAAGGCTTCGTGTGTCACACGTGAACAATTTCTGTGCTGCGACGACGGTGGTCAGTGACGGACTGAAGCGGGGTGACGAGATAGTTCACTGGGGAAGGTCGTCGTAGAACGGTGTATGGGCCAACGTACCGGTGAAGAAATTTCTCGCAGAGCCCTGACGCTCGAGTCGGGACGCTCCGGAATGAAATGTCACGTCGCGTCTTTTGCTATCGCAGCGACGTTTTTGTTCTTCTTGAGTGGCTTCCGTGTTGCTCCGAGCAATTTCACGGCATTGCGCGACTCGAGCTGCGAACTCTTCTGGTAGAGAAGTACTGGACAGAGCTGGACCAAAGAAGAATGCCGTGTCGCAGACTGAGGATGCAGATCGTCCATACACAAGGAAGAAAGGGCTGTAGCCGGTAGATCTTTGTGTCGCGGTATTATATGCGAAGGTGACAAATGGCAAAATATTGTCCCAGTTTTTGTGATCCGGACGTAGGTACATGGAGATCATGTCAGAGAGCGTTCGGTGAGAGCGCTCAGTAAGACCGTTCGTCTGTGGGTAGTACGTAGAAGTGGTTTTATGCGTCGTTCTACAGGCCCGTAGGACTTCCTCGAGGACGTGCGAAATGAAGGCTTTGCCCCGGTCACTCAGAAGAACGCGAGGAGCTCCATGGCGCAAGACGACGGACTGCAAGAAAAAGTCGGCGACTTCTGTAGCAGTACCGGACCGAAGAGACGCAGTCCCGGCGTATCTTGTCAAATGATCGACTGCAGTGACGATCCAACGGTGACCGTTAGACGTCAACGGCAGGGGACCATACAAGTCAATTCCGACAAATTCAAAAGGTGTTGTCCGACAGGGAAGAGGCTGCAGGAACGTGGACCGCTTACGGTGCTGACATGACGCGCACGAACCCACGTATTTGGCTACCGACGTGGACAAGCCGGGCCAGAAACAGCGGGTCCTGATGCGGTCGTAGGTGTTGCGAAAACCTAGATGACCAGCAGCAATGTCATCGTGAAATGCTTCTAAAACGCGAAGACGAAGACAGCGGGGAAGGACCGGCACCCACTTGTTACCCGTGGGATGATAAATATAGCGTTCGAGCACACCGTCGTCGACGCGGAATTGTCTAAGCTGGCGTCTCAAGCGGCTGCTAGGTGGTTTAGTGATGCCGCGAAGGTAGTCAAGGAAAGTTCGACAGAAGTGATTTGAAGCCGATACAGTACATCTTTATATCGTTATGATATTAATATAATCCCTCAATACCTTTGTAAGAGCCGGTGGAGTTAGGGAGGAGCCGGGGTAGTAAATAAAAGTCATAAAAAAAGAAAAAAAACCATAACAACTAACCTGTATTCAATAAAATCCTGTTCAGTCACTTATCAGTTTGACGAGTTTTACAGTAGGCCTCAAAAGGACATACTGGAGGACAAGCTCAACAGGGACCCATCTCTCCAACAGTGTGACCCAACAAAGAGAGGAATGGAAAGCCTACACAAGAGAGACAAGAGGAAAAGAGAAGAATGGAAGACTTGTTAGTCAAGACGAGCTCATCGGAGATCCATTGTAACAAAACAATTGTAAGTCAAGATGAAGAGAAACCGTAGTATGTAATCTAGAGAATATTGCCCTTGGAGGTGGCTTCGCTAGGTGGTGGGATCAAATTGTTACTTTTTTTATTTTCTATTTTTTCTTTTAATAGAAATTTTAGTACATTTTGTTCTTTTATCTAATTTATCGATTTTGGCCTGCGATACTTAGGTGGTGCAGGCAGGGCATAGTTTTTTTTAATTTATATTTCATTTATTTTCGCCCAACTCCACTTTAAAGTAGGAGTCGGCCCGCTGAAGTGAACGGAAACCGGCTTGCGAAGAAGGTTGAATTGGGTCCAGTGAGGTGATCGACAGGTGTCGTGAGGCAGGCGGGATGTCGGAGCTCTCAGGAGGCGATGCGGAGGACGTATTATGAAGAGAGAGTGAAAGTGGGCATCGGGACAGCGCGTCGGCATCATGATGACATTTGCCAGACTTATATGTGATGGTAAAGTCATAATCTTGCAAGCGCAGGACCCAGCGCCCTAGACGTCCTGACATATTCTTCATCGAGGACAACCAACACAGTGCGTGATGATCTGTGACGATAGTGAAGTGCTGACCGTAGAGGTACGGGCGGAATTTCTGTATCGACCAGACAATAGCCAGGCATTCCTGCTCCGTGATCGTGTAGTTCCTCTCCGCTGTCGACAGAGTCCGGCTGGCGTATGCCACAACCTGCTATTTAGAGGCGGCATCACGCTGCAAAAGTACTGCTCCAATACCTTGCGCGCTTGCCTCAGTGTGGAGGATAGTAGGCGCGCTCTCGTCAAAGTGGCGAAGGAAGCACTGGTCCGGAAGTCAGGCGTTCTTTAAGGACTTCAAATGCGATCTCGCAGTCGTCGGAACAAGCGAAAGGAGCACCAGCGACCAATAGCTTATTTGGGGGATCCGCTATAGTCTCGAAGTTGCGTATAAAGCGGCGAAAGTATGGCGCCAGGCCAGAAAACTGCGCAACATCTTTTGGGTGGAAGGCCGAGGAAACTGCAATACAGCGGCTATCTTGTCGGGATCCGGCCGGACTCCGTCTTTGGAAACGACGTGACCGAGGACTTTTATACTTTTGCTGGCAAACATGCACTTTTTGGTATTTATCTGAAGGCCAGCGTTTGAAAGGCACTGATGTACTCGTCTAATCGTTGAAGGTGTTAGGCAAAGGTGGATGAAAACACAACAATATCATCTAAATAACAGAGGCAGGTCTTCCATTTTAGGCCACGAAGAACAGTATCTATCATGCGCTCAAATGTTGCCGGAGCGTTGCACAGGCCAAATGGCATTACGTTAAATTCGTAGAGCCCATCCGGCGTAGCAAAGGCGGTTTTCTCTTTGTCAGCCTCATTCATAGGGATTTGCCAATACCCCGATCGTAGGTCAAGCCTGAAAAAATACTGCGCTCCTTGTAGGGTGTCCAAGGCGTCATCTATTCGAGGCATAGGATATACATCCTTGCGCGTTATCTTATTTAGCGCTCGATAATCAACGCAGAAACGAACGGAACCATCTTTTTTCTTCACTAAGACGACCGGAGAAGCCCAGGAACTGGAAGATGGCCGTATTATCTTGCGTGATAGCATATCATCAACTTGTTCTTCAATGACTTTTCTTTCCGATTGTGAGACACGATAAGGCCGACGGCGTATAACACCAGAACCATCCGTTTCAATCCGTTTCAATGCGGTGTACACCCACGGGAGTCTGACTCAGTGTCGTGGCACAGCTATCGAAGCAGGCCTTATGCTTAGCTAAAAGCGCCAATAACGCTGTGGATTGTGCAGAGGTTAGACCGGAGCCGATTACTGCTCGGAAAGGGGAAGAACTCGCACCTGACGTGGGTACTGACGATGAAGACGGGCAAAGTGCTGCAATGGAGGTCAGTGGAGATGCGTCTATCGTCGCTACAGTCATCCCCTTGGCCAACATCATAGATTCTGCAGTTGTGTTGCAAATGGGCAGAAGCGCGCGGCCATGGGACAACCGGAGGAGACAGGAGGCGACGAGAATTCCACGAGAGGTGCAGCGAGGAGCAGGGGCAACTAGGCGTCACCATCGGCTACTTAGCTAGATGCAACAGCTACCACGTGTTCATGACCAGGGCGCAAAACACAGTCTTTAGCGACAGCCAAGTTGAAGATCAATGAAGGTGGGGCTGACATAGATGCATCCGATGTATCCGTGATGTGAACGACGTGTTCTTTACATGATATGACAGCGGAGGCTGAATGTAGGAAATCCCAACCCAGGATACGTTCATGAACGCACGTGCGTAGCACAATCAACTCGATGTTGTGATGTATGCCGTCGATGAAAACGCGTGCCGTACACTGTCCATCAGGTTGGATGAGTACGTTATTTGCGCCACGCAACACAGGTCCTACATAAGGTGTTCTGACTTTACGGAAAGTCAGAACACCTTCTAGTCTGAAAGTTCTTCACGGATGATGGCGCGGATAAGAGCTTTCAAATCAGAGGGAGGCATAAGGCGAGGATCGCTGTCGTGTTGAAGGCGGAGGGACTGCAATTGGTCAAGGCGTTGGCATGTGGAAATGATGTTTTCAACCGTAGTTGGATTGTTAACAGCCAAGGCGTTGAACGCCATCGTGCCAATTCCTTTAAGGATGTGGCGAACGCGCTCGGCTTCCGTCATATCGCTGCTCGCACGGCGACAGAGGGCCAAAACATCCTCGATATATGAAGTGTATGTCTCGTGTGCAAGTTGAACCCGCGTAGCCAGCTTCTGTTATCCCAGTAAACCACGAATGTCCATGGTACGTAGCGGTATAATCCAAACATCTAGGACGAAAGAAGATGTCTTATTTGCGTCTGAAAGATGTCCAATTTTGGCTTTGCGCAATGTGGACGTCTAAAAGATATACAAAGGCTTATTGTAACGGACGTACAATGCACATGTACGCTGTGTGAACGATGGACGCATTTTGGACGTCAGTGACAGACGGTGCACATTTGTGCTTATTTTTCACAAAACACCGACCTTCAAGGGATTAGAAATAATCAACGAATGTTTCAACGACACTAAATCGGCGCATCCACTGAAGTCTGGCATTGATTCCTCGCGTTAGCTCGCAGAAGCGGATGCAACAAAAGAGAAAGAAAACGAACGGAATAAATTGGGCGTTTGCTGATGAAAACACCGCTGTCGTCTGCTCCTCAACGCTGCCAAAGGCGCGCGCTGCGTGTTCCCCCACCTCTAAGCGGCTCGCGGTTTTTTTTTCCCCGTCCCTTTTTGGTCTTCCTTTCTGCGTGGCCTCCGACATTAACCGGCGGTGCACGCGCCTGCCAATCTCGGAGGCCATGCTCCCTGCACCGTGGTTGCGGCTCTGCGCCGCAAGGCGCCGTGTCTGTCGGTACGGTATTAAGGTCCCTAGATAAAAAAGTTTTCAAGGTAGCGACACTCATTGCTCTTTGCGCCTTCCTCCTCACTCTCGCGCCTACCCCTCCTTTTCTACATCATTTGCGTCTGTGATTGGTGAATTCGTTGCACGTGATGCTGTTAGTGGATGGTGGTGATATTTATTATAAAGCAAAAGGTTCAAAACGAGTGCGCATGTGCATATGGTTCCAGTCGGATTCTTGCCGCGACGAAAGACGAAATCGTATCCAAGACAAGCTGTAGAAGCGGAGCGTTCCAGTTGACGCCGAGTCGGCCGAACATGCTTCGCCGTGAATTTTGAATATGTCAAGTACTGTGATGTCGGCTGCAGCAACAAAACAGAAGGCGGTTTTCCCTCTACAACATACCTCGTGGTATCCGGTATAGGGCACGCCGTGAAGTGTGGCTACAAAACATTTGACGCGAGGACTTCCGTGCAACGCCGTAGACGCGGCTTTGCGAGGCGAGTTGATTTGTCGCCTTTTGTTGAAACGCTACAGAACGCGCGTCTAACGCGCGTCTAGTACGTGAAACTCGTTACAAATATTTGTGCGTATGCACGTACAGTTGAATACAGCTGAAGTGGCTGCACTTTCAGGGACATTTCATGCCAGACCAGTTCGAGTCACTTGCTCTTGAACGCGGCGTAAGCAGGCTCAAACGCGACGCTGTGCCAACGCTTTTTAAGTCTGTTTCTGGTACTTGCCGCTGATGGTAGGGCGACGACATCGTCGCAATGTTCATCACTTCGGGACACCAAACTGGTAGAACCCCACTTGTCGTTAAGTTGCGTGCACCCGCATTGCGGTGCCGCGGTCTCTTCCGTAGTCACCCAGATAATAAAACATGCACCACGATTACCTGGCATCATGACTGCGAAATTGGATGTATTTTTCCAGAAAAAACTGTCATCGCAATGCTGCTAGTCAAGCGTTCGTTCTAGTTTGGCCACGGCTTTTGCCTGTGTGCGCACAAGCGGCTATGATCACTCGTCACAAGGTCACAACAAGGTGCTGCCCTGTGGTCAGTCAGGATCACAGGATCCAGCAAGAAGCACGTTAACTGTGCCACATCATATTCACGAGCAAAACACATTCGGAGAACTGGAGGAACCGGGACGAACTACGACGTACGATGCGAGACGCCATGGATAATGGTGTGAAATATAAAACTATAACAACGTTGCCAGTTGGGTAACACACATCACGCTTCTTCTTATGTTGTACCGCTTGTATTCAACTAAGTAACCTTTTATCCTACGTCTCATTTACTTTTCATTTGCTATAAATATTTCTATCCGCCATAATAACTGAACACAAACATTCCCTTTTTTATGCACGCTTTGACCCTTCTTGGGGGCGCTCCAGGCAAATAAGCGAGGAGGAAAAGGAAGGGTGTCGCTACCTTGAAAACTTGTTTTATCTAGGGACCTTATACGGTATGAGTTGTGCACACTGTACCATCGGTGCATTTTATTTGTGTTATTTTTGTGATGTTATCTGGCCATCCACGGACGCCCATTCTAACGGGAGAGTGATATTTGTTGATCCCGGCCCACATCTTGAAGCCTACATTTTAAGTCTCAAAGGCTATGCTTACTTCCGTTTGCAACGCAAAATACGTCATGGCCGCCATGATTTGTACAAAAAATCATTACGTTTGTAAAAACTTATTACAGTTACTTCTAAATTACAATGAGCGGCAATATAAAGCATGAATTTGTACATAATCTTTCCCTAAGTTGTGACCATGGTTGTGACACGCGTCGACGTCGTCCCCATCACCGCCATCGCCATCACGTTTTCTTTCGCACATGTACGCACATTGCGCGCATGTTTGTTTGGACCAGTCGTGGTTGGGTCTTGAGGTTTGGTCCTGCCAGGGCCAACGCTGCCAGCAGCGACGTTTGTCCACCGCTTTTTATCTGACGTATGTGCACTTACGTTGACCGCTGTTGGGTGTTGTGTGGTGGATGTTCTCTGGCTGTGTCGCGTGCAACAAGAACAGTAGAAGAGTTTCTGAACTCCGGTCGCCTCGGCAGTGGGCCATTGGCCAGCAAAGGTACGTACTACTTACGCTCTCTTATGCTTTCCTTTAGTGAATAAGGCCGTTGTGTAATGCGTGAATGGTGGTTTTTGTTTCTTTTCGCAGTTGCGTGTTCCTAAACCCATAGTTCATACCGTGTCGTCTGGCATGGACGTAGACCACTGTTGGGTACTGTGTCGCGTACAGCAAGAACCCTGTCCGCTCCGGCAGTGGGCCATTGGCCAGCAAAGGTACGTTCTCTTATGGTTTCCTTTAGTGAATAAGGCCGTTGTGTAATGCGTGAATAAAGGTTTTTGTTTATTTTCGCAGTCGCGTTTTCCCAAACGCACAGTTCTGTATCGCCGTGCATGCCTCGGTGATATCGACATCATTACTTCTGCTTCGTTTCCTTGATGTAATGGTTTGTAGCTGCCAGAGTAGCCATGATAAGCTTAGTTTAGCCTGTCCTTTTGTAGTACTGTGCATTTGTTAGCGTTGTTTTTCGTGGTATGTCGCAGCTGTAGTTCTGTTTTTATTTGTTTAGCTGTGTGCGCTTGCTTGTTGTCTCTTTCCCTAGCATGCCAAAGCTTAGTTGGAATAAGCGCCATGCTCAAATCAGCCAATGGCGGAACTGTGCACATACACGCTATGATTTGTGGACTAACACATCATTTGTCGAGAGAAGAGGGAGCAATGTTTAGGTGACTGAGAATTTATTGTACAATCCAGGGCTCGTGCTGCGATATAATATTTGGCTTGTGTGTTCTCGGGAGCCTCGACTACCTATTGGCAGCGCTTTCTGACCATGCTCAAAAAGTGTTGCGGGTCCCCTGTAAGGTAGCGATACCGGCTAGGTGAACTGATTAGCTCCTATATTGAAAATTAGAAAATGGGAAAAGTACAGTTTGCCTTCATAGAATGGGGAAATTCTCTTGCAGTTCATTGCAGTCAGTGATCCAGTTCCTTAATTCGCTCCTGAATACTGCTTGATCGCATGCTTATTCAAAGGCTGTTACCTAAACAATCTACACGGACCTCATCGAGGTTGTGTGAAAGCTAGTATTTGGAAATATATATATATATATATATATATATATATATATATATATATATATAGTCTCGCAGAGAAAACGAGCCCTAAAAGTAATCGTCTGTCCTATATATATATAATACAGCGTTTGTAGCCGTATTTAGTGCATAACACACCTTTCCTTTCATGTTAGCAGTTTTAATAAAAGCAGCGCTTCATTGTTTGCACCTGATTGGGAACTAATGCATCACACACAATGCTTAGTCGTGTCCAGTATGAATGTTCTCAAGCTTTCAAGAAATGTTCTCAGTCACCATTTAATGACGATGACACCATACTTGACACCCTTGATGGAAGGCCGTTTGTAGCAGGCTTCAGCTTTGTACTTGACTCTTCACTGCAGTTAATGCCCTGACTCATTTTATCCTGGAGAAAAGACATATTACATTGGATAATAATTAACTTTCACCTCCTCCAGTTAATTACTTAGGTGTCATGTTTTTTTAAAGAATTTAATCTACTTTTCTTGAAGCAGTGCGCCTTCATGTCACATTTTTTGGGGGAAAGACCGACAGTCTCTGCGTATCTTAATACTTTTTCAATTTACGATAGTTTTGGGTGCCCTCTCAAAGTCATAGAATTGGGGCTCCATTGATGTGTTTTGCAAGATAGCCATTTTAAGGCATAAAATAGAAAGAGCAATGCGACAAGTTTCTCTGGTTCAAGCAGTTTCATGAACTCTTGATTCCTTTACTGTACCGGCTTTATTTTTTTTACCTTCCTTTCTACTTGAATCCAGGCACACAGCGATCGGACTGAGCATATCAAGTAGCCCCTCCTGTGACCCACAAGACCACACTCATTCGGCCGAGGAGCCTGTCTGGACTTACGTTGAGAGTGCTGGCAGACAGTTTGTTTTTTCTGGACTTATGTTGGGACTGCTGGTGGACAGTTTCGGTTTTAGTCTTCAGCTGGTGCACAGTTCACTTTTATCACACCGCCTCATTTCTTTTGAGTGTATCTGCGTTCTCTAGACATTTAGCCTGTGTTCTTACATGTTGAGAGTACTCCTATGGTTTACAGCATTGCTTTGCTCATATAAACTTTTGTGATACTGCCTTGTTGCTTTCGACTCACTTCATTCTCTTGTCATTTCGCCAGTATTGAAACACTCTTATGATTGTATGTGCAGTAATCTTTCAGGGCAATGCATTGTACTCATTGTGTGTAACAAAACATTGCAATAGCCTGAGAAGAGTATTGCACATTTGATGTGTTATCAGATGTGTTATATACCTAAAAGGAACAATGTGAGGTATGCAGCGCGCTCTCCATAGAAGGCAGTACAATACACGAGGGTAGCGATGCGGGCTTGTTGGTCTGTCATGGTTCTTGGATGTGGGCGCGAAAAGACAAGGACGAAGGGAGGAAGACACACACACTGGCGCTACTGACAACAAACGTGTCTTCCTCCCTTCGTCCTTGTCTTTTCGCGCCCACATCCAAGAACCAGTACAATACAACTGCTCTTTTATGCCGAGACACCTACACCTACTTCCAAAATCATAAATACTAAAATTTACAAAATAGTGATTCGCAACAGTTACTTTCAGGTTACAACAGTACATATAGCGAGCACTCAAGTGAGCGAAAAGTATTGTGGCCTACAGTCTGTCGAGCGTTCGTTTTTGAGAGCCATAATTAGTGCACCTCACAAGCCGCTAGACGTCATGTGGATACGAGTTTAAGGAATGAACATCTTTTAATATGTACTGATGGGCTAGTTGGTGAGCCATGATTTTCCAATAGGCAGCGCACAAAAGGGCAACAAATACGCACACATAAAAGACGCAAACACAAGCGCTGACAGCGCTTGTGTTTGCGTCTTTTATGTGTGCGTATTTGTTGCCCTTTTGTGTGCTGCCTATACGAAAAACATCTTTTAAATGTACAGAACATCCAGCCTTAATATCCATACAACGTACTCAGAGCGTGATCTGGGTGCATTTTAGATGATCTATAGTACATCCGTGAAATGTCATGTGGAGAAATGTAGATATCCAGAAGATGTACTGAATATTCCGAGACTAGCATTCTATGGATATCTAATGGACATTCATGGTTTACTGGGATGCGGTTTCGGAACGACCTGACCAGCATCCGAAGATTTGTCGCAGCTTGGTGGCAAAGGTCAACCAATCGACGAAGTCAGTTTCGTGGTTGAAATACCACGTTTTGTCTACGCCGGTCAGGTAGAATGGGAGATAGCTCAATTTCTCCGCTTCGGTCCACCGATTGGCTGAACCGACACGGTTGTAAAGGTCGAGCCAGTCCTCGACGTCGTCACCGCGGAGACCAGCGAATACGGGTGGTTCGCGCTGAGGGCTGGTGACAGTGGACAAAGGGAGGGCAGCCGCAGGCATCGGCGCGGTAGGGTTAGGGCTAGGTGTTGGTTCCGTTGTCTGCATAGCTGCGGGGGTGGCCGGGCGCAAGCGGCGACCGGATCGTAGCTCCATGTGGGACATGAACGTAGGAGGACGTCGGGACCTTGACCCAACTCCACCACTCTGAAAGACGCAGGAAGACTTCACCAGGCAGGGCCAGCAGCAGCGTTTATTCCGCGATGTTTGCCTCGGCTCAGAACAGCAACCAACCAACCCAATGGCGATGATGATGGTTATGTACAAGTGAGAACGATGAAGTACGATAAATGCGCTACGATAAATGTGTGTGTGTGTGTGTGTGTGTGTGTGTGTGTGTGTGTGTGTGTGTGTGTGTGTGTGTGTGTGTGTGTGTGTGTGTGTGTGTGTGTGTGTGTGTGTGTGTGTGTGTGTGTGTGTGTGTGTGTGTGTGTGTGTGTGTGTGTGTGTGTGTGTGTGTGTGTGTGTGTGTGTGTGTGTGTGTGTGTGTGTGTGTGTGTGTGTGTGTGTGTGTGTGTGTGTGTGTGTGTGAAGTGTTATTCGGGGCGAAAGTCAGTTTCCTGACAACTCTCGCAGGCCACAGAATTAGGTTGTGTTTTGTACAATTACAGTGTAGTGAAGCCAACTGCCTCAAATATTGAACGAATCCTTATGAATTTAACACAAAGAAATATATCATTCAGGGTCTATTTCTCGTGTTTGCTCAAGGTGGCGATCCACTCAACCACTACAAAGAGGGCATTTTAGCAATAATATTTCAAAAATAACTTGGGGTGTCAAAGAATAACGATATGCGTAATCAAACCAAATAAGTCTTATAGGGAACCCAAGCTCAAGTTTGCGGCGCGGCGACAGCGCCGCGCCAGCCGCGCTGCGGCTCTGTCGGAAAGCTCTGAACCTTAGCGCTGCCGACTCAGCTCCTTTCACGGTAGCGGTAGCGCACGTGCGCACGCGTTCTTCTCTCGGTGCGGGCAACTGGGGGGCCGTCAGCTGGGTACGTTGAACCGAGAGGCTTGCTGTGCGAAGCTGCGCATTTCTGCGATGGCAGAAGCGACCCCGCGGAAGCGCAAGCGTGGTCCGAAGTATTGCGGTTTAGTGGCCAGCCACAACAGTGCAGACAACAACAAGGCACATGATTCACGTGTTAAACTGTACCGGTTCCCGGGCGTGTCGCACGAGAAATAAAGGCGGCAACCGTGGATAGCTGACAGCGCTGTATCGCCTTCTATTTTGGCTGTCTGAGTTCATCGCTTTCGTTCGTTCCGACTACGTTAATCGGTAAGTAACGCGGCGCATGCACGCAGCGACTACAGTAATGATTACTCGCTGTCTTCTCGCATTGTTAAAGTCCAGTTACGGTTGTAGGTGAAGCAACTTTTTGTTTTGTTTCCCCGTGCTCGTGAGACCTACCCGTCGTTGTTGAACGTTCACATTCGCGTTATACCGTTAGTGTTGCGCGGTTGGTTGAATTCAACTGAACTCGGCACATTGTCAGAAGTTCGGCGCCGCCATTTCACGCGTCGGGAAGGCTGCTTTATCACGCCGGAACGGACGTCTGTGCATTTTCAGCAAGCTTTGACATCGTTCTGCAGGTTTGCTTTGTTTTTGTCACTTTATTAGGGTGATATATATTTAAGCCGCTAAATATAACTGGCACATAATACATGCTTTGCAATTGCAACCTTGAAGTAACCACCTTCTGATTTTGTGCGATTTTCTAGCCTCGTTCGCGCAGCAGGTTGTATACGCCTGTCAAGTCGATATCATAAAAAGAGACTGCAAGCATGACGCGAGAGCCGAAAAAAACGAGCCGAGCAGTTCATCTTGCTTCACAGTGGTTAAAGCTCAGCTAGCTGCCTCGCGTCTTAATCGGCGGGTGATTCTCCAGCGGCACGGTGGACTTGACTCTAACCTTCTCAGGAAGCAGTGCCATGGCCGTATAATCTTTCTTTCGCACGCCGCAAACGTTTGTTCACGAAAGTACACCGCTGCTACTGTGAGCATGCCATATCAAAACAACAATCATATGATTCGTAGTCCACGCCGCAGAACATCGATAGCGTGTACGGCTTCATTTCGGAGTGCATGTGGACCATTATTCATCTTTAACATGACAGAATGAGACTTACCTCGAGGTATACGTCCTACACGGTGTAATCGCGACTTGGGAAATGCATTTCGCTTTGAGTCGGGCATCGTTGTCGTCGATCGTCTGCTCTTCACCGTTAACGTGATTGACGAGCTTTTCTCATTTTATCAAGTTCGCTTTTCGGAAGTGCCAGTCAAGCTTGAAAATCCTTTTGAAGCCGCACTGCAAGCGGTACATTGTGAGGCGCCGCAAGTGCACCGCGAGAGCTCTGCACGTGCACAGAAGCGAGCGGCAACGCGGTGGAGAGAAGGGAAAACGCGCGCTGCTTACACCCCAGTTTCCCTTTTTCTGCCAGAGATGGCGCTGCCTGTCAAGAGCAGCAGCGCCGCTAAGCGTTGCTTGGGAAGCCTATAGCAAAGCAGAACATCAGTTAGCTCACTGCACTGAGAACCTCAGGCACGACAATGCTATATTTTATTTTAACACGAAGGTGTTTTACGCCGGGGTCCACCAAGACCAGTGTAGGGCAATTCGAAGATGCATGTATCTTAGATACTATCTTAGATACTCATCGGGTATCTTGTGTCTGTATCGCGATACGTCCCGCAAAATGAAAATCTGTATCTGTATTTCCGATACATTCAATAATGCATCTTCTATCTTAAGATACAAGATACCGCTATCGCAACGCCACCATGCGAAACAATTATTGCTGGCTGAACTCTGTTTCTCAAGCTGGTACTGGCGCCACTAAGGTACCTGAATAAAACTGAGGGCGGCAACATAATTTTATTTTTCCGCCAGAGTCTTCTACTGAGGGCAGGCGACGAGGTCAGCGCGTGCCTATTGGTGGAGTAGAGTCATGTGACAGCTCGCGCAGTCTCCACACAAACAAGCGCGCGAACGTCTACGTCCAGCCCATGTAGCTTTTGTTTTCTAGATCTTTTGTTCTTTTTAGTTGTGTCAGTTCCATGACACTTGCTCTTAGCCACGGTTCTGCGTCGCGTACTCTAATTAGTGCAGCGCCTATTACGCAAATTATTGTGCCGCTTTCGTGTCGTAATTAAAGATTCTCTTGCGTGGTGCTTCGTAACGAAATCTGAAGTATGCAAGAACGAAGTTGCCTTGCGTCTCATGGCTTTCACACATCAGCGATTTGAAGCATCTCGTGGTTGTAGGTTTGCCTTACATGCGATGACATTGACCTATATGGAAATAACGTTCTAAGGACAATAGATCCACCGATACCGATGCTCGATCTAATAGAACAATTCTTTACCTAAGAAAAGATATCTCGGTGTGCCATATTATTACTTTTCGTGCAGTTTATATATTCAAAGAACTTTTGAAATAATAATTTAATTGTTAGCACTAATACTTTCTTTCCTGTTCTTTTGCATTCCGTACTTAGGTCTCTTTATTGTTTTTTCCGGTGTGGTCGCTGCAATATCTCTTTTGTAACGTGCTGCCAAAGTAAGTTCTCTGCTTTATTGTTACTTTTAAATGTCTGCGTTATTTCTCCTACTGTTTGCACATTTATACTTCACTTGTGTTTACTGTTCTGCCAAGGTGATTTTGAAAACAAATATATAAATATATGTGTCTGCCTTTGGTACTATACAATAATAAGAATATTTGAGATTTAAAGTCGCAAAACCAAGTTATGATTATGAGAGACACCGTGGAGGGCTCCGGAAATTTCGATCACCTGGGGTTCTTTAACGTGCACCTAAATCTAAGTACACAGGCATCAAGCATTTTTGGCTCCATGGAAGATGCGGCCGCCGCGGCCAGGATTCGATCCCGTGACCTTCGGGTCAGCAGTTGCGCACCATGACCACTAGACCACCGTGGGGGTCTTGAGTATACACTACAAAACATTCTGCTTACCGCTTAATAAAGGAGCGAAATTCAGTTTGCGGTATAATAATGAAAATTATTACGAACTATCTTAAAGACGTTGCTTTGGGGCCCTCGAGAAGATTTTAGATGAGGCATTCGAGAACTATATATATCAAATGCTCTGTTTTTCTCATGAGCGTCCCAACGAGCCGTTTCAAGCAATTTTCCATGGGCAATGAATTTTCTATTGCCTTACCTTAAGTTTGTTCAGTAAAGAGTTTCGTTTCTACAGTTTGACTGCCGCCATATTAATCGTCGCTATACCACGTGACAATACAATACGTCTGAGACGTTTCCGGGTTGCAGATGTTCTTTTGTTTAAGACAAATTGTTCAAAGATCGCACGTTAGTGAGTATATCGATAACGAACGGTTTAAACCAGCAGATACGTAGAATATGAACAGCCATTGTGGTTTTTTGTCCCCTACGCATACACCATTCGTTACAAAACTCGCTTCCAATTTGGTTGCTGCTGTAAACCTGTCCGGTGATCAGGTATTGCGTAGTGGTGGTTTACAGACAAGGTTAAACTCCACGCCGGTAATTTGCACCATCGTGCGAAGGCTTCTTATTGAAGTTCTTCCCGTTATGTTGTTTAGGAATTGAACTAATGTACTTTGAGCAAGACAGACAAAACGTTTAAGATACTAAAGACATTTCATTCAAATGAAACAAAATCGTTCAGAGTTAGGAACTTCAAGCACATTTTTGTGCACTGGCGTTTGCTACTGCGTCATATGAATATATGTTAACTAACTTGCGAATGTATCGAAGTATCTTAAGATACAATTGGCAAGTATCGTATCGGAAACAATTATCGCGGTAGTATCTTGTATCTGTATCTAAAATACTTCTTGCCTGAGTACCTTGTATCGTATCGCGATACAATTTCAAAATCTCTTTGCCCAGCCCTGACCAAGACTTTCATGACGGATTTCCGTCACGAAAATACGTCAGCAAAATGAACGCCATGAGATGACAAAGAAAAACAACTATAACAAAACGTTCCGTTGACATGAGTCGAACCCATGACCTCTCGCTCCGCGACAATGGCTGGCGGGCGTTAAGCCCACTGAGAGAAAGAAAAAAAAAACTACCGCCAAACACATACCGGAGGCTACATAAACGCCCCTTTTATCTTTCACAGCTTCCTCTGACAGTGCTCTTGGATGGATGGATGGATGGATGGATGGATGGATGGATGGATGGATGGATGGATGGATGGATGCTATGAGCGTCCCCTTGATAACGGGGCGGTGACATGTGTGCCACCAGGCTAAAAAAAATTCGTTGCCGCCACAATTATCTCCTGCAACGCGCCGGTGCTTCGCATTCAGCGCGCTTCCAATAGGAGAGGTGTAATTTTGTCAACGCTTTCACACACCGCGAGGTGGCGGCTTTAGCCCAAGCCTTGTAAAGCCTCGCTCATAGCATCCATCCATATAGAAAAATAGTTCTCCCATACTCACCGGGCCCTGGCTGTCGCACAGCATTCCGCGCTCGCACTGTGTGAACTAACGGCCCGGCTAGAGGGAAAACACGACGCTCATCAGGTTTCTCTTCGCGCTTAAGGACGCTTTGAAGGAGTGCATGTCGAGTACCAGTGTATACTATGTGCTTGTTGATGCCATCTTTGCGTGGGATTCACTATATGCGGTGTCCAGGTATATCTTGACAACTTCCGCTACCGCAAGGGTTAAATGAGGATTATTGGTGTTAGTCTTCGGTACGGAGATGTGCCATTAGGCGTTAACGTTGGTGCGTCCACATCAAGCGGTGCTATATCGGCCAAACAACAATAGACATTACACAAGCTCTCATATGCCAATGCACTATAAACAATCAACTACTTCTGTGACGACGCATTTAACTTTCGTGTTACACCGATTTCTATGACAGAGGGATCAGCCATCTTTTACACGTACTTGCCTAAAAAAGCAGGCAGAATACGTGCGTCTTTCGCATTGCAACTAAACGTATGAAGATTGACTATTGACCTAAGGAGACGAAGGTGAACCTTCACCGATTGACGAACAGGTAGTCTCACGCACAGGTGCTTCGTTGAGAAGTGTGTTGTGCCAAGAAGCTCAGTCGAACATGGTGGTGACCCATGGTGTGCAGTGTCTCGGGCAATTGCATTCAGCAGTACGATGAAACCTGTATCTTTCTTTCTTCTTTTTTTTGATGATACCCATCAACTAAATAATTGCGATAATTATTATTCAAAAGATTGGAGAGTTATAATTCACTTCCACAAAGCACTGCTGCATAAAAATAATTAACTCCAGTGCTTGTCAAATGGGTGCCGCAGTGGTACAGATGCTTCAGAATGGGGCATAGCGCTAACACACATGGACGAGGAAGAGACAACAGGACAGGCGCTCACATTCAACTGATTGTTTATTTTCGAAAGCAACGGTGTAAATAGATCCGTACGCAAAGCACCACTCATCGCCCATGAAAACCTGCAGCGTCAAGAAAGGCCAATTCATTAGCAGTCAGCGCCACCGACGGGCAGCTGACACAGCTATCACCGGCCCTCGCGATCATGGCGGCTTCCACAATCTCTCTGGTAGTCTTATCTGCATTCCTATATACGACTGACACCGACAATCATTACAATGCACAGGCACGTGCCCATCACGATAACGGCCCAACTTGTGCTTATGTTCCCTTAGCCTATCATTCAGGCATCTCCCCGACTGCCCAAAGTAGACCTTGCCGCAAGAAAACGGGAACCGATACGCTACATTATATTTACACATGGCACAAATGGATTCTGATGTTTCTTCACACATTCTGCACGCCTCTTGGCTAATGGGTCCGTGGCCTTGCAAATGCTCATTAGTTTCTGTGGGGCAGAAAAAGGCACATCTACCTTAACCTTCTGGCCAATTTTCTTCAGGGCGTGTGACACGTTGTGAATATACGTGTTGCTAGTGCAGCACCGAACAGTGACGAGGACAGTCTCGTGAATGAATGTGTCAGCGTGGTGTCCCGAAAGAGGCCTGCATCGAACCACCAGCCAGTTCGTCGAGTGCAGCAATTTCTGCGGGACAATTCCCTGTGCGTTCTGCCAGCGGATAAAGATGGTGGATTTCTTGTCCTCACAGAAGGTGAGTTTGAAACAAAAGCCCATGAAGCGGTGAACACTGTAATGAAGAGATGCGTTAATGTTTCGTTGAAAAAAGTGAAAGCGGAGGGGAAAAAGATATGCTCTGACCTCAAATTAGGCAAGCTAACAAAGCGCATAGCCAAAAGTGATGACCTTCATTTGAAGGTAATGTTCTCAATGAAAGCTCACAAACAGGGATGGCCTTTTAGGGTGATAGTTTCGGAGATAGGCACATGGCAGATGGAGCTGAGCGGGTTTCTTCAGGATGCACTCCGCATGTTGCGCGTTGAGGATCCGTTCGTTGCTAAAAGCTCGAATGATGTGGTACAGTTCCTAAGAACGAACACTGACAAAGGTATTCCGCCTGCTCCATTGACGTTAAAGACTTATATTACTCCATGCCACAGAAACCGCTGTTGTCGTGTGTTGAAGATTGTATTGACCGTTTTGGCGTAATCACGTTTCAAACAAAGACGGGCAGGTTCTTAGAACTTCTTACGATTTATTTAAGGTCAACCTATGTTGAATATGACGGACAGGTATATCTTCAAAAAGAAGGGGTTTGTATTGGGTCGTGTCTGGCGCCCATTTTAAGTGATATTCTTTTGGCCCATTATGACAGACGGATTGAAGCATGCATGTCAGCGGTGAAGATCACCAGTGTTCAGATACGTAGACGATTACCTTGTTTTGTTTGACTCCACTCAACATGTTAGTGATGTAGTTAACATTTTCACCCATCATCTTGACAGTCTGGTGATAACACATGAGCTAACCGTTAAGGATGCCATTCAGTTTTTAGACCTAAGAAATTTTCTGTTTGAACATCATGTGTTGGCATTATCACCCTCGCGACAACAAGATGCTGCTTCCATATCAATCATCCCATTCTAAGCTGGTGAAGCCAGCAATTGCCAATCTTTGTTTTGACAACGCGCTTCGCAAATCATGCCCCCATAAGAGATCTAGTAGTTTTGTTAATCAGAAGAAGCGCCTTTTAATGGCAGGTTACCCCGACCATGTACTTATCTCAGTAGCAGAAAGTGGGCTAAGAAAATTAAATAGACAGATTCATACCTGTGTAAACAGTTCTCAAGGAATGAAAAAGGTTGTCGTGCCGTATATTCACAACGTGTCACACGCCCTGAAGAAAACTTGGCCAGAAGGTTAAGGTAGATGTGCCTTTTTCTGCTCCACAGAAACTAATGAGCATTTGCAAGGCCACGGACCCATTAGCCAAGAGGCGTGCAGAATGTGTGAAGAAACATCAGAATCCATTTGTGCCATGTGTAAATATAATGTAGTGTATCGGTTCCCGTTTTCTTGCGGCAAGGTCTACTTTGGGCAGTCGGGGAGATGCCTGAATGATAGGCTAAGGGAACATAAGCACAAATTGGGCCGTTATCGTGATGGGCACGTGTCTGTGCATTGTAATGATTGTCGGTGTCAGTCGTATATAGGAATGCAGATAAGACTACCAGAGAGATTGTGGAAGCCGCCATGATCGCGAGGGCCTGTGATAGCTGTGTCAGCTGCCCGTCGGGGGCGCTGACTGCTAATGAATTGGCCTTTCTTGACGCTGCAGGTTTTCATGGGCGATGAGTGGTGCTTTGCGCACGGGTCTATTTATACCGTTGCTTTCGAAAATAAACAATCAGTTGAAAGTTAGCGCCTGTCCTATTGTCTCTTCCTCGTCCGTGTGTGTTAGCGCTATGCCCCATTCTGAAGCATATAACCAACTAGCCCAAAAATCCACGTTGGTACAGATGACTTGCCGAGGGGTGAACCGAGCCCCTCCTAGAAAATTGGAGTGGGGGCCGGGCCCCCCAGGCCCCTCCTGACATTAAGCCCTGGGCACTACATTGCAGGTCAAGATTCAGTGCCTGTATACTTGTATACGGGGTGGCCGGTGAACGGCTGTGCAGCGCGAGCAGTCGTTTTTTTAAAGACGATAGTCTTTCTTGGGGAACTTAAACGCAGAAATTTTGGGCTGTCTGTCTTTCTGTTTGTCTGTCTGTCACCCGTTTCAGCCACCCGGCAAAAGTTGAACCACTTGCCCGAGGGCCAGCCATCTTGAACCGGTTTGTAGGTTCACACTTGTCTACATTGTCAATCAAAAAGCAAACATTACGCATAATTGAGGCGCAAGATCACTACGTAAGTATTAGGTAGTGTGTTCCTTTACCAGAAAATACCTAGATACGTAATTCTAAAGACCCTAGTTTCTTAAGCTGCGCTTGAAATGGCGGCTACACTGAAATGCGGCTGCGTTGAAAATGCAAGACGGCGACGAACGCCCTCTGCCACGGAAGAAGAAAACCCTCTGTGCAAGCTCATGTTTCCCGACGTATGCCAGATGGCGCTGATATCTCACGTAGCACTCGTCTATCATCTTTCGGCGTGATTTGCAGCGTTTTTTTTTCAATCAAGAAACTGGCAAGTAGACGCTGCCTGTGTCGGCGTTGTCTCTCGCGGGCGAGTGCGCATTCTCGTTCCTTGCGAGCTGGTACTTCATCGCACGTTCATCGCAAAACAGCGCTTCCATTATCAATGCGCGCCGTTTGCTCTCTCTCGGCACACGGCGAGCACTGAGGCGCTGGCGCCCTCTCTTGCGCTCAAGCAAACGGACAGGACACAACGATGCACACAAGCAATTGGACAGGACACGACGATGCACGCCGACACGCCGAGACCCTAAGGTGCTTCACCCCTAAAAGCTGCTATGAGATGGTTCTTGCCCACTATATTGGACAGCTGAAGGAACATGCATTGCAGAAGTAAAACATCTTTAAGTACGCGTATGGGGTATTTTGATATAAATAAAAAAAAGCAAAAAGAAAGCATTATAATAGTCCGTAATTGTAAAGAAGTACATTAGCATTACTATACGGCAATTATGTGATATGCCATCTCATTTTGTTCTGTGGTATTGCCTCGTTTAAAGATGTGAATCATTGTATGAATTTTGCACACACACAAAAAAAACATAAATGCTTTCCCTCTCTCTTTACGCCGGTTATGAGTATCTTGCGTTGCATGACGTGTCCAGGTAAACTTCTTATTTTTACATTTTAGGCATGATTGACGGCAGCGGTTGTGTACTTTGTGCGTGTCGTAGGCTGGAAAAAGTTGAGGAGTCCTTCCCTTATCGGGAAAAGGGGACGATCGAAGCTTTGCGTGGGCGTGCCTTACGTACTACTTTTCTTTCTTTCTTTCTTTCTTTCTTTCTTTCTTTCTTCTTTCTTTCTTTCTTTCTTTCTTTCTTTCTCATTGCGCAATGCCACCTCCCAACTGTTTCCTTCGGGATGTTAGAGACAGAGCGTGCAAACACGGGCACAACGGCGAAGTAAAGGCACCATCACCACAGCGTTTGTGGTGTCATGACTACTCCTTTGTGTCTGTGCTTGCACGCCCTGTCTCTTTAACGTGAATAGCTTCGAAATAGCTCAGCTCTCTGTAATTCTAAGTTTCCTTCCTCCATGCCGGGAATTGGACCTTTATCCATGTGCTTAGCAGCGCAACACTTCTGTTGCTACCGGCAACAACGACGGTCACGCGTTCGTATCCAGGCAACAGTCAAGTGTAGCAACGTGAAATGAAACGTGACCTCGATAACCGATCGTATTAGCACATCCGAAACGGCAGATCGCTAACCAGTCTGTAGCACGGCTGGGTGTGCAGCCGTCACCTAACACCTGTAATCACGTGACATGTTACGTCATTACAGGTGTTAGGTGACGGCTGCACACACAGCCGTGCTTCTTCACCCGACTGCCGGCCTCGCTACATGGTGGCAGCGAAACCCAGCGGATGCGTCGATGGCGTCCGCACTACTACCGCCCCCGAAGCCCATGGAGATGTCACAGGACCCTTGGGTTGCCTGGAAAACTTGGAAAAGTGAGTTTCTGCTCTTTTCCACCGCTACAAGATTGAACGATCAGCCATAGGATGTTCAAGCAGCCACGTTGCTAGTCACCATAGGCGAAGAAGCTCGAAAGGCATACAGTACCTTCAAGTTCGAGGAGGCGGAAGACAGAAATGATGTTGAAGTTCTAATTAAGAAATTTGAGGAGCACTACAGGCCCGCAACCAACTTAACATTTCAAGAATTTCTATTTGGTTCAAGAAACCAAACGGCAGGCGAAACGTTTAACGAGTGGCTAACAGAACTGCGTGTGTTAGCGAAGAACTGTGAATTTGGGAATCTTGAAGACCGCATGTTGCGCAGCCGAATCATTTTGGGCCCAACGGATAAGAGCCTGCAGCAAAGGCTGATAGCCGAAAACCCGACGTACGAAAAGACTGTCGACATATGCCGTGCGCATGAACAAGGCAAAGAGCATTTTCGAGAGATAAGTGGAGCAACAGGATCCAGTGAAGGCACCTTTGTAAACGCAGTCGCAAGAGAAAAAAATGTTTGCTACAAATGTGGGGCTCAAATGCATCGCAGTGACATGTGTCCAGCAAGAGGAAAAACCTGCCGAAAGTGCGGACGGCTGAACCATTTCGCTAGAGTATGCAGGTCACCGCGGAACGTCAGCCAACAAATGCGAGAGCTACGAGCAGAAGACACAGATTTTTTTTTACAAACGTTGACTGTCGGTGCAATAGCTACTGATGACTGGAGCGCAACTGTGTACATTGAGGGCCATCCCATCACATGCAAGCTAGATACTGGCGCCAACTGTTGTGTCATTTCAAGAAGCGATGTTGCAAAACTGCCAGATAAACGTCAGCAAGCTTGCAATGTTAAGCTCACAGCATTTTTTGGGCACACAACAGCCGCGCATGCGCAAGTTCACTTGACACTTTCGGCCAATGCCAGAACCAAAGAACAAATGTTTTTTATTGTCGAAGAAGACGTCCCTGCCACTTTGAGTGGTGCAGCAGCTGAAAGTCTTGGCTTCATCTACCGTATGCGAGACATACAGCAAGAACTGTACCCGCCAGTGCAACCTTTTGCAGACGTCTTCGAAGGACTCGGGCAGCTAAAAGACTTCGAGTACGACATGAAGCTCAAGCCAGGCGCAGTGGGCGTCGTCGTTCCAGCGAGGAGAGTCACCGTGGCTCTTCAGGACAAGGTCAAGGCCGAGCTGCAGCGCATGGAAACCCAAGGCGTCATAACCAAGGTAACGTAGCCAACCGAGTGGTCTAGCCATATGGTTACAGTCGTTAAGAAGGACAAGGTTAGAATTTGCCTGGATCCTACGGCGCTAAACAAAGTGTTGCTGCGGGAACATTACCCAATGCCGACCCTAGAAGACGCAGCCTCACAGATATCTGGTGCCAGGTACTTCTCAACACTCGACGCAGCGTCAGGTCTCTGGCAAATTAAGCTAACAGAATCAAGCTCAAAACTCTGCACGATGAGCACGCCGTATGGGCGCTATCGGTTTCTTCGAATGCCCTTCGGCATCGCGTCAGCTCCAGAAATCTTTCAAGCAGCTATGCATCGCATTCTGGAAGGCTTGCCGTGCGTAGTCGTGATAATGGACGACATACTGCTTTGGGGCCGCACAAAAGAGGAGCACGACCACAACCTGTCACTTTTGTTATTACGCTGTCGCGAAAACAACCTCAAGCTTAATCTAAAGAAATGCACTTTTTTGCAGCCTGAAGTCCGCTACCTCGGGCACATTCTTAGCACTGAAGGCCTCCGCCTGGACCCAGGTCGAGTGAAGGACATACTGGAAATGGAAGAGCCAAAGAATTGTAAGGAACTCCAAGTCTTTTTAGGCATGATGAATTATGTACAACGTTTCATTCCTAACATGTCCGACGTGACTGCCCCCCTAAGAACATTGTTGCACAAAGACATTGCGTGGGTTTGGACTGACGCTCAGCAACGGGGTTATGAAACGTTGCGTGAAAGCTTAGCAAATGCACCAGTTCTTGCTTTCTTCGACGCAAATAAGCCAGTCGTCCTATCAGTTGATGCCAGCCAAATGGGCGTTGGCGCTGTGCTTATTCAAGACGGCCGTCCCGTCGCATTCTCGTCACATTCACTAACAGAGGCACAACAGCAGCTACGCTCAAATTGAAAAGGAAACATTAGCCATTGTGCATGGTTGCGTCAAGTTTCATGATTATATCTTCGGCCAAGAAACTGTGCTTGTTGAGACCGATCACCGCCCGTTGGTGCCGATATTCAGCAAACTACTTCATCAATGTCCACTTCGCCTGCAGCGCATGCGTTTGACTTTGCAGCAATATCCCATTAACTTGATCTACAAGCCAGGGAAAGAGCTTTTTCTAGCTGACGCCTTATCTAGGTTTCCCAGCAAACAGCTCATGCAAGAAGAAACGGAGCAATTTCACGTGAATGTGCTTCAATACATTTCAGCTTCGCAGCAGCGTCTGAGGGACCTTCGTGCGGCAACGAATGACGATCCTGCCCTGGTCAAGCTTCGAGGTTACGCCGAAACAAGCTGGCCTGAAAAGAGCGAGGTGCCCGAAAGTGTTCGTCAGTACTGGTCCTACAAAGAGGAACTGCACACACAGGATGGTCTTGTTTTTCGCAGCAACAAGGTAGTTATACCAACTTCACAGAAACACGGAATTATGTTGCTGCTACATGCTGCGCACCCGGGAGTTGAAAAGATGAAGGCGCGGGCTAGAGACATCATGTACTGGCCAAATATGTCGCGCGAGATAGAGCAATTTTGCAAAACCTGCAGGGTCTGTCAGAAGTATCAACCGCGGAATGCCAAAATGCCTCTTCATAGCCACGACATCCAAAGCTTCCCTGGGAATTTGTTGGCATGGACCTGTTTTTCCATGAGGGCCGGGAATTTGCCATCATAGTAGACTACTATTCTTTCTTTTTTGAAATCCGTGAACTCCGGCAGAGCACTGCTAGTGCTCTGACATTATGGTGCACAGAATTGTTCGCCACACATGGCTTACCGTTGCAGCTCTGCAGTGATAACGGCCCGCAATTCAATAGCCAGCTTTTCAAAGAGTTCCTGCAACAACTAGGCGTTACCCATATTACGACAAGCCCTTATCATCCCCGCTCCAATGGTATGTCTGAAAGAGCCGTACAAGAGGCAAAAAAGCTTCTAAAGAAATGTTCACGCAGCAGGGTTGATTTTTATATGGCGTTGCTAGAATGGCGCAACATCCCCAGAGATGATGTTCTGAGGTCCCCTGTGCAGAGACTCATGGGACGGCAGACCAGGACCCTATTGCCTGTACCAACCAGCCACCTGGAACCAGAGGCAGTTCCAAGCAAAGCCGTTCACAGCAGGCTCCAGGAGATCCGTCAAAGCCAGAAGGTGTATTACAACCGTGGAACAAACGATCTACCGCCCCTTTCTCCAGGCCAGCCAGTGTCCACATACGACACCCTCCAGCGAACGTGGTCGCCTGCGGTACTTCTAAGGCCAGCAAACACGCCCCGGTCAGCAATCATAAGAACAGAAGATGGTCGAGAATTCAGGCGCACAAGAGAACACCTGAGGGAGAGGACGACGCACAGCGACGATGGCCCCAGAGAAGACCACTTTCCTCAAGAGCTACGCCGAAGCACCAGAACTCGCCACCAGCCCTGTCGATACCCGCAGCCGGAAAGGCATAATTAATTTGTTCCCAATTGAAGGAAGATGTAGCACGGCTGGGTGTGCAACCGTCACCTAACACCTGTAATCACGTGACATGTTACGTCACGCTTCTCTTTATATAGCTCTAACCAAACGGCAATAAAGTTGTTCTTCACCCGACTGCCGGCCTCGCTACACAGTCCACGATCCAGAGAGCGAAAGTTATTTAGAAAAAGGCGCATACAGATATACGTGCGACCGGCTTTCCTTCAAAGGTAATTTCTGTTCAGTAGTAATCCTTTTTTTAAAGAGCGAAGCTGTTCTAGCTCGGCGTAAAGTGTGTGACCATGCCCGAAAACTGTCCTCATCATGAACGGGTATGTGGCACAGAATTTGGCCTAATTCCACTACTGACCGCTACGACGTGGCCTGTATTAAGGCTGACGGGTGAGAGAACGAGTACAAAGAGAAAGAAAGAAAGAAAGAAAGAAAGAAAGAAAGAAAGAAAGAAAGAAAGAAAGAAAGAAAGAAAGAAAGAAAGAAAGAAAGAAAGAAAGAAAGAAAGAAAGAAAGAAAGAAAGAAAGAAAGAAAGAAAGAAAGAAATAAAGAAAGAAATGGTCTTTGTGTGCTGTAAAGCCATTCAACCCCACGTAGTCTTAGGTGCATGCTATCGTCCACCTGATTCCGACAGCACCTTTATACATATGTTTCATGACGCGCTACAATCACTAAAAACTCGGTTTCCTAATGCCCCAGTTGTCTTATTCGGTGACTTCAATTTTCCGAACATAGATTGGTCTGACCTCGTCCTCCTCACATCGAAACAAAACATTGAAAGCAACTTCGTCGATACGTGTTTAACATTTGCTTTAACTCAAATTGTTAATGCAGCAACGAGGCAATCTAAACATACCGCCAATATACTTGATCTAGTATTAACAACCCATCCCGATAGAATTACCCCGCTTTCATACCTCGGCGAAATCAGCGACCATAAGGTCATTCATGGCACCTTCCAATGTAGGCTGAACCGCGCAGAAAAAACACGCAAAAAACTTACCCTATACGATAAGGGCGATTACAATAACTTCAATAAAGAACTAACGAAATTTTGGCAGTTTCTAGTTAAAGATTTTAACAAGCGATCTATCACAGAAAATTGGTTAATGTTTAAATCTAAAATGAATGAGCTAATCAGTATTTACATTCCAACAATTACAATTAGTGAACGTAGCACCTCCCGCTGGTTTAGCCCTGAACTCAAGAGGCTGAAAAACAAAAAGAAACGGCAATTTCGCTTCGCAAAAAACCCTAACAATCCTGTGGCGTGGCAAAAATACCAGGCCACCGCGAAACTATTCTGCTCTGCCGTCGATAAAGCGAAGCGGCTGTTTAATAATACCACCTTGCCCAACTTACTCCGCACTAACCCAAAACAATTCTGGAGAATGATTAACCCACAGAACGAAAACAGATGCATATCAATAATGGATCATACCGGACAACCTATCCCGAACAACGCAGTAGCAGAAGCACTAAACCTTACCTTTTCTTCAGTTTTTACCAGAGAGCGCATTGGAAACCTCCCTGATGTCTCCCCCCACAACTACCCCACCATGCCAGACCTAATTTTTTTACCTCAGGGCATCCAGAAAATCATGGAATCGTTAAAACTTACATCATCCTGCGGCATCGATGGTATTAATGCTAAGGTGTTGAAAAACACCAAAGAAATTACCAGTGTTATTCTTTCTCATATTTTTCAACAATCACTCTCATCCGGCATCGTTCCTCACGACTGGAAAGTGGGTAAGATCGTTCCGGTTCCAAAGCCAGGTTCATCTAGTTACAGGCCCATATCCCTAACCAGCATCTGTTCAAAAATAATGGAACATATAATTCATTCGCAAATTGCTAAGTTCCTAACCTCAGTTAAATTTTTTCATCCTAACCAACATGGATTCCAAAAGGGACTTTCATGCGATACTCAGCTTGCACTATTCATCCATGACCTAAGCGCTAGCGTAGACATTAAGATACCAGTTGACGCCCTTTTTATTGACTTTGAGAAAGCCTTTGACAAAGTTCCCCACAACCGCCTACTACTAAAGCTCTCTCAATTAAACCTTAACCAACTTGTCTACAATTGGATCCAAGACTTCCTCACTAACCGTCAGCAATTTGTAGAAGCTAACGACACGCCCTCATCCCTTTCTAACGTAATCTCCGGTGTGCCTCAAGGTACAGTTCTAGGCCCCCTCCTCTTTTTAATTTACATCAATGACTTACCCGATAATATTTCGTCTAACATCCGCCTCTTTGCTGACGACTGTGTAATCTACCGACCTATTACTAACGTTTCAGATACAATTACTCTCCAGCATGACCTACTAAAACTCGACGAGTGGTGTCGCAGATGGCTCATGGTCCTAAATACTAATAAAACTGCACTCGTTTCATTTCACAGACGCCATAACTTACCTGCCGCTAACTATAATATTAATGGCTCCATAGTTTCTTCCCTAAGTTCCATTAAATATCTTGGTGTTAACATCTCACAGAATCTAAACTGGTCTTCTCACGTAAGTAAAATAGTTAACAATGCTAACAGAGCTCTCGGTTACTTTCGTCGTAACTTACACCTTGCGCCTCCATCAGTCAAATTACTAGCCTACAAAACACTCATTCGCCCAAAACTAGAGTACGCATCCGCCATTTGGGACCCACCTCAAATTAACCTATGTAAGTCCATCGAAGTAATTCAAAACCGCGCAGTTAGGTTCATCTACTCAGATTACTCATATCATACCAGTGTTACTAACCTTAAAAGAAAAGCAGGTCTACCTAACCTTGAACTACGCCGTAAGATTTCTAGGCTATCATTGTATCACAAAATGTATCATGCGTTTCATTATAACTCTCCCATTCAATCAGCCCATCGCACTTCAGCCCGCACAAGTCACCTCAAGGCCGTCTACCCACCCCCTGCTTGCACCACAGCCCACCATCACTCCTTTTTCGCCCAAGCAGCCAGGGACTGGAACGATCTTCACCCAAGTGTCATCCATCATTCCAACACGGATAACTTTCAAAATGCCATAGAATCATTGTTTTAATAACCCTACATTGTTTCCCACACCCTCATGTAAAGCCCTCTGTTGGGGGGCTTTTGAGGTATATTAAAAAAAAAGAAAGAAAGAAAGAAAGAAAGAAAGAAAGAACAGACAGATGGAGGGAAAGATATAAGGAAAGGGAAAGGGTAAAATTTTAGTCGAGAAAAAATTATTCACGAGGCAGGATTCCATAGTATAGCATAGTCTTGTATAGTGTAGTGTAGCAAGGGAGTGGGAAAGGAAAGTGAGCATGAGCACGAGGAAATGGAGGAGGGGAGAGAGTAAAGCGTAGCACGGAAATAATGAGAAAGATAGAATTAGAGGGAAAGAAATGCAGATTGAAAAAGAGAGACAGGGAGAACATTAACGAAAGAGAAAGAAGTAGAGAAAGTAAAAAAAATCCCCACCATATCCACGAAGGGAATGATGTTAGAGGAGCTTGCTCGGAGACAATCGGGTAAACGGTGAATGCTCCGTACATTTCCTCTACTGTCATATTAAGACGTGACAGGTTGTTATAGTAGCGACTGTGGTCAGGTTGTTGTCAAACCACAAGCGGTCGCAGACCTTGCAGCTGTGGGCGAACATGTGGTCGAGGAAATCGTGCTTGAAGCGCACGTCGGCGCCACCAACTTCAGGCAGCAACCGCTTTCGGCGCTCTGCCGCTGCATCCCACGCCCGTACTTCTTCAGGTCTGGACTTCGGCAGTCACACGTCCTCAGATACGTGCGCGGCTTCAAAGAGCAGCAACTTTGACAGCTAGGTACTTGTGTAAACAAGGTCTCAGCATATCACCAGAAAAATGCGCACTGGTGGCATTCACTCGGAAAATAATGAAACCTTATGTCATCTCAATCAACGGGCGGCCCATTCCTTATGCCAGAACTCACAGGTTTCTTGGCGTCATCATTGACAGGGACCTCTGTTGGAGCCCGCACGTGGCCTACCTGAAGCAGCGCCTGACAGCAATTTCCCAGTTATTCAAGTTCTTGGCAGGAAAGACGTGGGGGATGTCAGTAGACGCAATGCTGGAACTCTACAGAGCGCTCTTTCTCGGTTTTCTTAGATATAGCCTGCCCGTGCTGAGCAATACTTGTAAGACTAATATTCGTGTTCTGCAGGCAGTACAAGCTCAAGCGCTCAGAGCGTGCCTTGGTTTGCCCAGATGTACGTCAACAGAGGCAACTATTGCGATTGCTCGTGACCATCCAATGCAAACTCACATTACGGTGGAAGTCCTGAGAACGCACATCAGACATTTTGCACGTGCTCCCTGTCATCACCTTGCAACACTGCCTTCAGAGAGGCGCCACGCATCATTTTCTAAAACTATCGTCAAGTACAACGACAAACTTCCCTCGGGCTTCACCACTGCATCTAAACCACCGATGCCCCCTTGGTGTTTTATTCGACCCACAGTTCAACTCAGTGTACCAGGGATCCGGAAAAAATCTGAGCTGTCGTCACCTGTGTTGAAACAACTGTCTCTGCTTCTTTTGTACGAGAAGTATGCGGACAGTGTACATATATATACAGATGGTTCCACAAACATCCAGTGTTCGTCCGGTGCGGTGGTTGTCCCAGCAAGAGCTATTACCATCAGCTTTAGGACCGACCACTCCACGACGTCGACAGCTGAGGAACTAGCTGCTCTGCGCGCTGCACTTTGTTTGGTTAATCGGGAACCACCTCAACATTGGTCTATCTTCAGCGACTCAAAGGCAGCCCTACAATCTGTGCTATCTGCTCTGCGTCGCGGGCCATATGAACAGCTCGTTTTTGAAATTCGAGGTCTTCTCCACACTTCATATGAGAAAGGGCACCACGTGACGTTTCAATGGCTGCCAAGTCACTGCGGCGTCATAGGGAACGAACAGGCCGATAATGCCGCTCGGACAGCTCATGAAAGCACACAGGAAGATACCATCCCACTTTCAAGGTCTGACGCTGCCAGCAGTCTTCGAGGCCTTGCACAGGAGATCACGCTCGCTCTATGGTGCCCACCAAGCAGCCAAACCAACCGGACTAATCGTCAACGCCACCTGTCCTCTTGATGCATATCTGTATGCCAACTGGACTCCGCCGAAGAGAGGCCACACTGCTTTATCGCTTGTGGCTAGGGGTGGCATTTACGAAATCCTATTCCTTTCGAATTGGAATGGCCGACAACGCTCTCTGCGATGCCTGTCGTTGCGAGGAGACGCTACACCACGTCCTGTGCGACTGTCCGGCATATAATGCTCAGAGACAGTCATTGGCGTCCGTTCTAGCGCGCCTTGATAGTAGACTAATGTCTGTTCAAACAATACTTGCATGTTGTCAACAGAAGACATCACAACTGAAGGCGACGAAGGCACTGCTGAGGTTTTTGAGAGCGACGAACTTGGCCAAGCGCCTGTGACAGAAATGTCGCGTACCACGCAGGAGTGACCAACTACCACGCAAGAGTGACCGACTGTTTCTGTGTGTGCTATGCTACCACGCAAGAGTGACCGACTGATTCTATGTGTGCTGTGTCGTGCTATCTTTTTATCTTTCTCTCTCTCTCTCTCTTTCCTCTCCATCTTTAAATCTCCCCCACCCTGTCCCCATGTGTAGGGTAGCAAACCGGTTGTCCTATACTGGTTAACCTCCCTGCCTTTCCTTCTCTACTATTTCTTCTCTTGCCGCCGCTTCCGCTCTGCTTTGGCTTCGCGGGCTTGTATCTCGGTGTCCGCACGACGCTGAGCTCTCTCTTCGGCCTCGCGAGCTCTCACCACAGGGTCTTGGCGGCGAACCCGCACTGCTGCTGCCTTGCGAGCTCTCACCGCCGCTGCCTTGGCTTCTTCTTCATGCTGAGTAGCGGTAGCGAAGTGCACTGAGTGAGCTTCCGGTGAAAAGAAAGGAAGCGCACCAAAAGCGAGTGTTTTATATAGTCGCCATCTACTGGGTACTCTCGAAATCAGAGTCACAGCTGCGCCCCTAGCGGGAGCAATGAGACCTAGCGGCTACGGCGACGGACAAGCCCCGAGCATAAGGAGCAAGCCCCTAAAAGAGAAAGAAAGAGGAAGCAAGCACCGCGTCGTCTGGCGACCAGATACCGCGCCACCTGGCCAAGCCGCACGTGTGCAGTAGCTAAGCCACGTCCACCGACAGGGATATCGCGAGCAACGACCGCTCTATAGTGAATAGCCTGGCGGCTGCCGATTGTGTCCGAGAGTCATGGGACGTTCTAAGAAAAAATCTCTCAGACAGCGCAGAAACGGGACACCAATAATATGCCACACAGCAGAGGCGTTGACTTCCATCAGGGGTTTATTGCGCGAACGCGAAATATATAGTCAGAAAAAAGACAAGAGAAGATAAAAGATAAAAAGAATGACAAAAGATAAAAGAATGATAGAAGATAAAAAGAATGACTAGGCGTTACAGGCTTTTGAAGGTGCTAATCTTGCAGATATGCGATTTCCTTGAGAAGTAACTGGATGGACGGTGAACTAACGCATGACGGGCCTCGCATGATAATGGTAAATGCTTCAACGATCTCGCGCGTGCGCTGGTACGAATGCTTTCTGATGTACGGTGACTTGAATACAATTCGGTATGCAATTGCATGACCTGCAATGCAGCGCCAACTTGCAATGAACGTCTCTGGGAGGACGCCAACTATGTCAAGCAAACGCAAGGCAGCAAGGTGCAAACTGCCCGCAATTTTTTTTAGGAAACTACGATACCTTATATCGAACATGACCAAGTTCGTACGTTAACGAGATGAACGCTAGCATTCAACGCGGGGTGCCAGCAGTACAGGATCTCTATTGGTGGTAATGGCCAGGGGGGCAGAGTTCGCTATGACGCAACAAAAGGCGTAAGAGATGCCAGTCGGCACGCAAGACATGAAAAGCACAAACGTGCGGAAAGGAGAACAATCGTCAAGCCTGGTTGTGAACAAGAATTGAACACCTAAAAGAAAGGACCCGTGCCTGAGGGCTTCGCTTTAAGGTTAGGTCAGCAGAGGTCAAAGAAAGCGTGTAAATATCTGCAGTCACTAAGTGCCTTGAGGAAGCTATCATTGCCAGCTATATATACATCCAAGAAGAATGATTGACGCCATTGTCTTGCCACGGGCTTGTGCCCGGAGGGTCAGGAAACGTAGTAACTAGTGACTGCCCCACAGTATAGTACGGCGAATTTCCGTCAAGCAGGCAAAGACAAAGAAGACAAGCGTCAAGACATTCCATAGGAAAAGCGCAGTGTGGATCTCCGGCTGTATGTTTAAGGGGTTATAGTGGCGCTCGAATCTCACGTGTTTTGTGCTCTCCGTTGCCGGCTGTTTTCACGTCGAAGTTATCTGCAACTGGTTTGAATTCTTTATTACCTCGTCTAAGATATTGGCACGCAACAGTAATTATTATGTATATTGACCGAAGGCACTTCACTCATGACGGAGAGGACGAGGAGAACGGTGTGAGAAGCTGGTAAGAGCTCATAGTTTTATATGCATCCCTGTATAGTCGTTCCAGTGTCTATGTTTACGTAACGCTCTGAAATGCCGTTTCTTTTGCGGTACATCTGGCAGACGTATAGCATTCAGCTGACTCTACAGCTGAGACTATGCTGCTTAAGATTAACATATTTTTACCATATTTAGTTTATATTATTCATCTCCCATCTTCCACGTAAGCTCACGCTTCGGTATTCGAGAACCCGATCATTTTGCCTCAACATCCAGCAAAAAGAATAACCGCTGATATTTTTTTTCCTAGACACACTGTAGCTACGAATACCTAAGCAACCAGAAAAGTGACAGCTTTGCTGTCACATTGTAACATTCGCTCTCTTTTTGAATGGGCACGTGTATTATATCTCAATGCACGTGCCGCTTTGGCCACACGATAAACCATTACCCTGCCAGCGTATGCATTTTGTCTTCCCTTCGTTGTTCTGAATAAAAATAAATAAATCCTATCGGCATAACGGAAGCTCTGTATACAAGGAGTCACACGTCTCACAAACACGAAAATGCTCTATGGTCAGACCGCGTTATTCTAGCTTCGACGAAGCGTAAAGAGGGGCTCGCAACCCACTGTTGTGTATGCGGAAGCCGTTCATTTCCGTGATGTATAAGCGACGAAATAAAGGAAACTCAGTTGCATTGTCTCGGATCGCTTTTTTGCTATCGATCACCCGTATCCCGTCGTATACCCCGCTGGCAGTACGGCGTACGGCGGCACAACCACAACCCTTTCAAGCCCAGTGGCTTCGATCCGCTGTCTCGTTCGGCGCCTATAGCAAAGCTTCGCGATGTATTCAATTCCAGCTGGATCTCTTCCGACAGATTGAATATGGCGTCCGCCGCACGTGCTCTTCTCAAGCAATCAATATTATCTCTTCTGGTTCACTCTTAGACTGAACACAACGCGGCCAAAAATACAGTGTCCCGTACACATTCGCCTAAGAAGACTGGAAGGCGAAAGCCATCATCTTCTTTTTCGTGTATGTCGATGTGTTGATCCTACCCAGCCACTCTGCGAAAGTTTTCTGCACCTAACGTGCTTTTGCACTGCCTCCAGGGTCGGAGTCATTACAAGCTTTCTGCACGTTACCTGATTTTGCACTGCCTCCGTGATCGGCCCACTTTTGACCAAGCAACTATGTCATGCGATGACGTCATTGTGTGACTTCATGGTGATCTCATCGTGGAGGCAAAAAGAGAAAACTCCAACCAGAAGGTTTATTTTAAATAACCCGACGTTTCGAAGCCTGACCGGCTTCTTCTTCAGGGGTGAGATGGCCCGAGGTGCACGGCGCTTATATGCGCTTTCTTGCCGACAGTTGCCGCAAGCCTTGACAATAGAGGGGGGGCAAGGTTCCCGTGGTGCGGTTGATGTTTTCCGCTGTATTCTGTATATGCCACGACTCGAGGAGAAGCCGCCGGCGCCAACAGCTTTCCTGTTCCAGGATCACCGCATCGTCAGGACTAATGCGGTGGTCACATTTTTCGCAGTGTTCCGCTACTGCACTCCTTTCGCTGTTCAGCTGACGCAGATCGTTCTTATGCTGCCGCATCCTTTCGCGGAAGTTCTTTGTTTCCCCGACGTACGCGGCGGGGCAGTCTGAACACGAGATCCTATACACGACGCCCTGCGCTTTCTCCGCGGGCGCGCGGTTTTGGGAAGGGGGAAAAACGGCCGATGGTGGTGGTTGGCTTGTGTGCCACGCCGACCCCGCCTTTCCCAGAATGCGCGCTAATGTTTCGCTGGTTCCCGCGATGTAGGGAATCGGCACACGGCGTCGCTGAGGCGGCGCCGCTGGCTCTCTACCCCCACCGCCCTTATTCCTGCGCAGGGCCTTGCGAATGAACGCCTTTGTGTAGCCGTTGTCGCCGAGGTCCCGGATTATTTTTCCTTTTTCTTCCTTCTGCCGTCGTGGAGACGAGCAGATTCTTTCGGCCCTTTTCACGAGGCTTCGTACAACGGAGAACTTGTGGCAGGCGGGGTGATTTGAGCTGAAGTGGAGGTAGCGTCCTGTGTGTGTTGGCTTCCTGAAGACAGAGAAAGAGAGGCTCTGACGTTGTCTTCTCACCAACACATCCAGGAACGGGAGGGTTGAATGGATCTCCATTTCCGCTGTGAACTGAATGTGGGGATCCACGGAGTTCAAACGGGCGAGCAGGTTGTTGGCCTCGCCGGAATTCACCACGCAGAAGCAATCATCTACGTAGCGAACAAACAGCTTGGGCTTGGGGTCACACACGGCAAGCGCTCGCTTTTCGATGTCCTCCATTACGAGAGCTGCCACTGTTGCCGATATCGAGGCCCCCATGGCTGTCCCACTGGTCTGTCTGTAAACAGGCTGTAAAACACCTCGGGCCATCTCACCCCTGAAGAAGAAGCCGGTCAGGCTTCGAAACGTCGGGTTATTTAAAATAAACCTTCTGGTTGGAATTTTCTCTTTTTGCCTTCAGTCTTTCACCCAACCAGGCAGACTTCTGCCGAATGTTTACCTTTAATTCATTACGTCGAGATTTTGGCCAAGAGACCATGCAGCTTGCCAAGCGATTCACCAGGATCGTCGAAAGGATAGCGGTGTTCAAGTCCCACTTGGATTTCAACCGTACGTGCAAAGAGAACGGCGTCATCCCGCACAGCCTACGTCTGAAACGCCCAGTTTCTTCATCTGAAGGCATCCAGATCATCAGGAAAACTGAACAACGTCTGCTCACCGCACGCATACGTGAGTGCAACGCGACCATCAAGAAGAAAGAATTGGACCTTTTCTTCGCCCGACGCCAGCTGGAACACCGCATCCCCGATGTAATGCCATCTCTGGAGGATTTTGCGAAGAAATCAGCTGCCACCGAGGCCAAGAAACACAAGGTAGCCCAAGACAAGAAGCTGGGCAGCATACTTCGGGACCGGGAATCGGCGACTATTCCCCCAAGCACCTTCGTGACAAACCTCTCATCCCGACATCTCTCAACCCCAGAGTTAGCCGCACTAGCCAAGGGACATGGTTTCAACATCTCGGCCATTCCCCCTATCTCGAAGATAGTCGCTGCAGTCGAGGACGGGATTCAACACCTTGAAGCCGGCGCCCGTCAAGAGACCCGTCTCAAGGTAATAGGAGTTCTTTCCAAGATACCGGCACGGCTAAGCAGCAACCTTCCTGACGAAGAGAGGAAGGCTCTCATAGATTTGAAGAAGGACAAGACCATCGTAGTCCTACCGGCCGACAAAGGTAACAGCACGGTCGTCATGGATCGCGCTGACTATGAGAAGAGGGCAGGAGAACTTCTGAACGGGGAGGCTTACTCCAAGATCAAGAAAGATCCGACTCCTCAAACCCAAACCAATCTGAACAGACTTTTATCGCAAATCTTCACCAATCATCCCGATTTCAAAAACCTCTACCTGAAGTTGATTTGCAGAAACGGATCCGCCCCGAGTTTCTACGGCCTCCCAAAGGTCCATAAATCGGGAATTCCTCTCCGACCCATCGTTGACTTCACCCGCTCCCCCCTACGGGCTCTGTCATCCTATCTTCACAGGGTAATCGTGCCTCTGACCGGGAAGACGGACACATACATCCGCCACTCGGGGCATTTCGTAGAACTGGCGTCCAACGTTGTGCTTGAGGAAACCGATCGCATGGTGTCTTTCGACGTGGTCTCCCTTTTCACCAGCGTGCCCGTGCCCCTCGCACTGACTGTGACGCGCCGGGCCCTCGAAGACGACCCCACCCTGATCGACCGAACTCCACTTTCGGTAGACCAGATATGCCAGCTGTTGGAATTTTGCCTCTCAAGCACTTATTTCTCTTTCAACAACGTGTTTTACAGACAGACCAGTGGGACAGCCATGGGGGCCTCGATATCGGCAACAGTGGCAGCTCTCGTAATGGAGGACATCGAAAAGCGAGCGCTTGCCGTGTGTGACCCCAAGCCCAAGCTGTTTGTTCGCTACGTAGATGATTGCTTCTGCGTGGTGAATTCCGGCGAGGCCAACAACGTGCTCGCCCGTTTGAACTCCGTGGATCCCCACATTCAGTTCACAGCGGAAATGGAGATCCATTCAACCCTCCCGTTCCTGGATGTGTTGGTGAGAAGACAACGTCAGAGCCTCTCTTTCTCTGTCTTCAGGAAGCCAACACACACAGGACGCTACCTCCACTTCAGCTCAAATCACCCCGCCTGCCACAAGTTCTCCGTTGTACGAAGCCTCGTGAAAAGGGCCGAAAGAATCTGCTCGTCTCCACGACGGCAGAAGGAAGAAAAAGGAAAAATAATCCGGGACCTCGGCGACAACGGCTACACAAAGGCGTTCATTCGCAAGGCCCTGCGCAGGAATAAGGGCGGTGGGGGTAGAGAGCCAGCGGCGCCGCCTCAGCGACGCCGTGTGCCGATTCCCTACATCGCGGGAACCAGCGAAACATTAGCGCGCATTCTGGGAAAGGCGGGGTCGGCGTGGCACACAAGCCAACCACCACCATCGGCCGTTTTTCCCCCTTCCCAAAACCGCGCGCCCGCGGAGAAAGCGCAGGGCGTCGTGTATAGGATCTCGTGTTCAGACTGCCCCGCCGCGTACGTCGGGGAAACAAAGAACTTCCGCGAAAGGATGCGGCAGCATAAGAACGATCTGCGTCAGCTGAACAGCGAAAGGAGTGCAGTAGCGGAACACTGCGAAAAATGTGACCACCGCATTAGTCCTGACGATGCGGTGATCCTGGAACAGGAAAGCTGTTGGCGCCGGCGGCTTCTCCTCGAGTCGTGGCATATACAGAATACAGCGGAAAACATCAACCGCACCACGGGAACCTTGCCCCCCCTCTATTGTCAAGGCTTGCGGCAACTGTCGGCAAGAAAGCGCATATAAGCGCCGTGCACCTCGGGCCATCTCACCCCTGAAGAAGAAGCCGGTCAGGCTTCGAAACGTCGGGTTATTTAAAATAAACCTTCTGGTTGGAATTTTCTCTTTTTGCCTTCAGTCTTTCACCCAACCAGGCAGACTTCTGCCGAATGTTTACCTTTGATCTCATCGTGACGTCATCATTACGCCACGATGATGATGTCATCGTGAATTCACATATGTTGGAGAGCTGGACGTCATATGTTGACGTCATCATGAGATGATGATTTTTTGCATCACTCATGTTGACGCCGACGCTGCGGGAAGTTCGTCCTCGATGAGGCATCTAAGGCTTTCGGCTTAAAAGAGAGCGGCGCACATCGTCTTGAGAAGAAATGACGCTGGTCGCCGGTGCCCATAGGAGGTATTGGAGGGCATGCAACGGGTTGCTTTCATAATTGATTACTCGGATTATATCCATCGATTAAAACGAATACAAACATTTCGCTCACTGCAAGTCACGACAAGAAAGTTGTAGTTCGCGTCCTTGGCAGCGACTGACTGGAGTTTTACAGCGTAAGCTGTTATGAGCTCAGAGCCGCAGGCAATTTGGGTGGCCTAGTTGTCCGTCGCTTCTATCACGCTCATGGAGAACCATGGCGCACGCATATGACTTATGTTACGGAACAGAGCGCACTGTCATGTTTCGTTAACAGTGACACTAAATGAAGTGTGCGAAACTTGCGTATACTAGCTGTGATGACTAAATCTCTTAACTCGTTAGCGGCATAAGGGAATTATAGGACGACGTTGTTAGTGTTAATGAAACTTTAGTAAATTTAGTAAAGATATAACGAAACAAGCTCAATATACAATTACGAGGCAGATAATATGTTTGCTTATGTGTCTTGTTTTGCCGCAAGCACAATTGTTATTTACTAATTGCTGAGTTAATTAGCGAAAACAAGTAAAAGCGTACACAAACAACAGCTTGGTTAACGTTAGCTGGCACACCCTTTGTAGCGGGCACCTGTTTTCCGCACTGTCTAATCATAGTCTGCTTACTACAAAATGAGGAGCTATTGCTGGGCTAGGTTAGGTTACGGACGTAACTCATGGGCCACGAAGACGCCATAATAAGTAAAGTACGCGTATAGTCAAAGTTAATGTGCTCTCAAATGGCGTCAAATGAGGGTTCCTCTTCGTAAAATCTTTCTTAGCCTTGGTATAATCACTACGTACGGTGTTTAGCTTTTCTGTACTGTACACACAGAGAGCTACTTATATTTATAAAGCTCGGGCTGGGGTTTCAGTTATGTACTTACACTGCCGCTAATGTTGATAAGGGCCCGTGTACATTGTTTCCTTCTTTGCACGCAGGTATCCACAATTCTCTTTGTCAAGTCAACTGCTTCGCTGTCGTTCTCTCGACTTGAGTTTTAAAGGGAAGACAGAGGAAGATTTCTCATCTCGGCTGAAGCTTCTCTCTCGCAGTATACAGGCGACGTTATTGCTTTAGTTCGCAGTTCACCCAAGCACCTGCATGTTCTAAATGCTGCATATTTCATGCCATATACTTCAAATATTTCAAACACGTTTAGTCTTAGCCAAGAGTGTTTTCTTATTGTATTTACTGAGCAGGCCCTCGAGGCACGCGGGCTAAATTAGTGGCGCAGTGATTCTGGAAGCAAATGTGGCATTTTTTGTCTGTCATTCTCCTACATGGACTCCGTTGTTTTGCCGCGTCAGTGCTTTTTCATTTATTCTAGAACGACCCGGGGCCAATCCTATTGCTGTTTCCGGCCGTCGTCTTCAGGGGCGACGCCAGGGGGTGGGGGAGGGCACGGATATGGGTTGTCGCCCTCCCCCCCCCCCTATCATTATCGTTTGCCCCCACTTGACGGGACTCTCTTGTGGTGGGTGTCCCTGTCTTTCCCCCAAATTAAAATATTCGGACGCCGTCCCTGATGTTGTCGGCATAATGACGCGCCCTCTGTTTCAGCGGAGATGATTCGATAAAGCTTTCCCCACGACGGCTTGACAAACAACACTGTGCTGCACGTAGCCACGAAGATTATGTCCACGTCAAGTACATATGGATCGCTCAATACGAAGAACAAAAGCTTGACCTAGGCTTAATGGGGTGCGGGTCACTGACCTACCGCGAGCATCTCGAGCTTTAGTGAGATGCAAGCACTGAGCCGACGTACGGAATTACTCGCGTTACCGACTATACCAGCCACCGTTACAATAAGCTGCTCTCCTTCTTAAACTCGCTATATTGAATCCTGCCAGGCTAGTTTTCGACCAGGTTTGACCTGCGTTGTCAACGACCGGCGCACAAATACACAGTTAGCAAAGAATCAACGTTAAATGATGCAGTTTCCTTCGTGTTGCTGTCCTTCTATTGCTTCCAACATATAGCTTTCGCTCCGAAGAAACACTGGAATCTTAGTGTTTATTTATTTATTTACAAATATCTCACAGGCCTCACAGATGCATTGTTTAAGGGGAGTCAGATACAAAAGTAAGAACAAAGTGGGTTAACATCGAAAGCAACGCCAAGTGCAGCAAAATAGGGGCAAACACAAAGCTAGTGAAATTAGCCCTAACCCTAAGCAGTAAGATCGATTGGTCTAAGTGAGGTGACGCTAGTTTGGTTATCTAGAAGCACTAGTTAGTTCCAGCGTTGTTCAGCATTGCTAAGTGTCCAATCGCCGATATGCTTCGGCTTTCCTGTGTTAACGTTGGCTTTTATGCGTCTTTCTTTGATGGCACTGCGACGTTCCGTTCTGTGATTGTGGGAGTTCTTGTTCTTGTTCTTGTTCACCTGCAACTTTGGCTCACACCCACTGTGGCGGATTGGCCAAGAGTGGGTGTGAGCCTCTGCGTTGCAACTTCTTCTTCCTCGAAAAGAAAGCCGCGTCCTCCGCGTCTTAGCGTGGGTGAAAGACCAAAATCTGAAAGAGCTTCGCCGTCTGTAAAACCAAAGCAGGTCGCTTTTGATCTGCTGTCAATTTTCGTGTTTTCGATAAAGAGTGCGCATATGTACGCAGTTGTATTTCTTAACGTCCAACAGAGCCGAAACTATTCCTATGAATACACGTTTCAATTTCGTGTCATGATCGATGTGCATCAAAAAGAGTTCAACCTTTGTTTTTTTTGTTTTCTTTTACGCTCAATGGCCATACCACATTTTATTGCTCCTAACGTTATGCCTATCATTGTGTTTTACACCCCTTTTCCCTTTTACGAATAGAGGGCAGCCAACCGGATATTTTTATGGTTGGCTTGCCTGTCTTTCTTAGATATCTCTCTCTCTACACCTACTATTCAAAGAACGCGGACTTGCATCAAACTTCGCGTTTTGCTGGCAATACTAAATAGATCAGGTTTACCGCTTGAACAGACTAACTTGAGAATGCTTATAGAAAAACGAGGCAAAGATGCAGAAAGCATATGCTCCGAAGCACGCGAACGGCCAGTTTTGCAAGTAGGAGAATCCCGAGAATTTCGCGTGCTCTTCTAGAGGTTCTTTGAACCAGAATCCTCTTTCAGACACAACGACGCCAGAATTTCGTGTGTGCTATCTCTTGCGTTACACTTCAGTCAAGCAAATCAACGTTAAAATTTATTTCTATCGGGGAATAAGTGCATGACACATAAAATGTGATGTTCGAAAGCTTTCTACGTGGAATTCCGCGCTGCATGCAAAGTCCTTCAAGAATGTTTGAAGGGATCAACTTCTTCCACCTGTCGTGTGCAGTGCTCACGCATTGAAACCCGAGATCGTTTTTGAGCGCAGCTCTTAGGCGCCCGTTCCTGCGTTGAGCGGTCTCGCCTTCGCCGTTGCCGTCGGTGGCGTAACCGATAGACCATAAGAAAATAAAATGAGAAAAAATACCGAGGATCGAATGGGACTTGAACCCGGGCCCTCTGCCTCATTAACACGCTGTTTTTTTACGTGGTATTTATTACAAATGATCTTAATGTATATACATATTAGACAAAATATTCAAAGCCTCCTCTGTACGGCCACCATAAGTGTTACACAGGTAGAAGTTTCAAAATAACACTCTGTTAAAAGGGTATCTTAGCAATGCATTTCATACCAGTACGCCTGATACTGTAATTTTATTGCGATAGCAATTATATGGAATGCCTCGGCTGGATTTTGCCATCGCCGTCGCCGCCGTCATGCACCGTATATGTATAAGTATGTACATATATATAAAAGCCCCAAAGAAAAATAATTCAGAAAAATGCTTCCGAAGCGCGGAATCGAACCAGGGACCTCTTGCTCCGCACCGAGTGGCGCTAACCACTACGCCACGAAACACAGATCCTCCACGTAGCTAACGGCGAGCGTTATATACACTCCCTTTACCGCTGGACGGACTGCTGTCGCTTGTAAGCGTTTCTTCATTACCAGCGAGATGGCGCTAGGAGCGCGACGGGCGCATTTAAATGTCGTCGGCGAGCTCGCTCGCTTCGTCTTATATTTGCGCAGGGAAACCTTGCCCTTCCGCTATCTGCTCACGCGGTTTTCTCGTGGTGAGGGGAAGAGGAATGTTTCAAGCTTTCACCGTGATGTCCGCGCTCATGTTACGGAGCGTACGAAAGTAACTCGAGCTAAGGGACGCCGCTAAACGAACAAACAGAAGATGAGCGCGTACTATCAAGTGTCACAGCTCGACACTTGAAGCACGCTAGTTTCCTTCGCTGTTTCGGCCGCCTTTGCAACAGGAGCGCTGTTCCAACTGAGAGTATCCATTGGCGACCCTCACTTCGTATAGCATTAGTTTCTTGCTATCGCATTCATTGCTTCGACCTTGCGGCGAAACTGTGACTTTTTTCATAAGTATTTTAGCTGTAGAGACATTTGCATGAAATGTGCCCGCGTACTTTATGACGTGCTCTTATTAATGGGTATAGACAGTCTATGGAAAACTCGAATCTTAGACAGGCATGCGGATACAATGATATCATCGAGAGCCACGCTGGTGCTTGGAACTCATTAGCAAAAAGACCCTACACCGGCGTCATGCCAGGCAAGGAATCGCGTTAGCCTATTTAGGTAATATAGCCTGGTAAAACAGTAAAAAAACTAGTCATCACACAATGCTAATTGCGCAACGAGTGTGTTTTTAATGCTTCCCACCCAATGCAAAGTGCTCAGAGATAATTCTTCATGACCAGCAGCCACATGGAGCATCGACAAAGTGCACGTAATAACTTACAGCTGTGTAACGGGTACCTCGCTTATCCGCAGAAAGACGAATAATGTCGTAGTGGGTTCTGGCCTACTTCACAAAAATTATGATTTATGGCGTAATCGATACCTTGCGGAAAGGCAAAACTTCAAACACAGTTGGCCTTGCCCCAACACGACGCTGTGCTCAGAATTCGTATTAGGCAGTATCGTAATCGTCGGTGAAATTTTAGTACAACGACTGCTGTGAGCAATTGCTCGTCATAAGCGCGTCATGTCGCTCCAAATCTGGCCGCTGAAGTTAATGTTGGCGCTGACGCAAGTGTTCGAGTCAGAAGTTACGCCGATATGACATGAACTTTAGGCGCTGGAAACGATAGTGGGTGCCTTACTTTGCCCTAAATTATGGCGTTTAAGTCCGAGAGTATTGGAAGTGGCCGCACCAGCAGGAGCCGTGACCGTGGTGTGGCTCTAACAGCTCACTGGGGCGGAAGAAAACGATTTCGAAGTGATTTGCCCCGGCTCAAAAATACCGAACACACCAAATACGTACTGTTGTAACCGGCAATACAAGGAACCGGCCTGCAAGGGACGCTCATCAGCGTACCTGCCATACGCTGTCCGCGTTCCACAGGAACGCGGGAAATCACCTGGTGCGCTGCGAGGAACGCGATAAAAGGAGCGCGTTGGGTGTGCACTGGGGGACTCACTGGCCTTCGCTCGCCCTTTCGTCTCGCTCTGGGCCCTTATGATGTAAAGGCGCGTCTCTACGCCTTGGTTGTTAAACCTCCTGTAAATATGTAAATAAACAGGTTTTCTTGTACGTGTGAAGCGTAGCAAGAGTCCTTCTTCGCTGGAGCCTGGGTGGCAGCCTTAACCCCTCCTCGGTCACATCAACTGGTTGGCAGCGGCGGGATCGGTTCGCGTTCTTTCCTGGTACCGATGCTGGTGAGTGCTCACTTTCCGTAGAGATTCTACCAGGTGTTTTGGATAGATGGTGATGTTTATCCAAAAGGGTAGATTAGTTGCTGCTTTGTGAAGGATTGGGTTTATTAGAGGTACCTTCACGGCAGTTTGAGCAACGGAAGTCTGCACGGGGTGACCATGGATTTGAACAAATTGAGGAAACCGGATTTAGTGCTGTTGTGCGAGGAGCTGGGGATTGAGGTGGCGACTATACATAGAAAGCCACATTTAATACAGGCAGTTAAGGATTCTGGCGCGGATGAAGAGGAGCTTGCCGAGTGCTGGGAGCTAATTGAGGAGAGGATAAAAAGGGCACAAGAAGACGAAGAGCGAGAGACCATCAGGCGTAAAGCAGAAGCTGCAAGTCAAGAAAGGGAGCTGGAAAGACTGCGACTTGAGCTTCAGATCGTAAAAGCGAAACGTGCCAGTAGTCAGGATGCAGAAAATGTAGGGATTCAGGATAGACCGTGCGAGAGTAACATTAAATGCGCGGCTGAGCTAGGTGATGAGTACAGCGTCCGTCGCCATTCAGAGAAAGCACGCGTTCGTCCACATAGCAAACTGCCTCACAAAGATGGCCCTGAAGGTCAAAACGATTCCTACAAGGAAGAGGTAGAATTGGCCCTGTATAGCTGCACTGAAGGAGCACAGAAAGGTTTTTTGGCTACTGGTGGCCACATTCGTAAAGAAAGCTTTGAGCTGGTGGCCGCCGATTCTGGTATACCGCCAATTGCGGTAACAGGCGTCACAATCAGGGCCGAAGACCAGGTGAATGACTCGCTGGTAAAGAACGACAAATTGACTTCTCGGTTTAGTGCAGTTGCCATTTTTTCGAGTGAGCTGGAAAAAAGTGCGCAATCACTCGTCAATGGAGAAAGTATACAGTCGGATGTGCTGTCGTCACTATACAGAGATGTTGATGGGCAGGACGGCCAAAATGGAACAGTCAGTTGTAGGGAGCACAATGATAAAGCCGGAGCAAGCGACATAGGAGAGGATACCAGATTGCCAGTGCACAACTTCTTTAGTGGCGAGGAAGGTGATGCATTTTCTGTGGGGTCTGGGGCTTCAGAGGGCACTTCCTCAAAGATATTTTGTCTGTTAGATCTTGAGCCAGAGGAAGGCGTTCGCATGCAGGTAGAGGGCGTTCGGACGCTCCTGTCTCCATGCGACCGGCGACAAATCCTGCGGTTTGGATCCCCTCTTTCCTGCACCGAGGATAGAAATTGTGTGAAGCGTCCGGCTCTTTTCATGCGGATTTGGAGACACGCGTCTCAAAGAGCACACTTCAAAGCGTCTTTCTGTCTCCGGTCTGGTCATCATGCGAAAAGTTCCCCCCCGTCTGGTTTGGGACGCTATCACCTAAGCGTCAGGTTCAGCTGGTCACCACCATGCAGGCTTCTGCTGTGCAACAAATTAAGATAGGAGCCTCGCAGTAACGTAAACCTGGTAGATCTCGGGAGACCTGAGTGTTCTCAGCGTTGGTGTTGGGTTTGAACGTGTCTCTTCCCGCTTAAGCCAGGCAGAAGAGAAGTCCAGCTACGACTACTGGTCCCACAGCGGAACATGGAGGACACGCTGAACTAGGCACTGCGGACTGTGGCCTTTCAACAGCGCTTCCTGCCTTGATCAGTGGATAACCGGGCAGCGGCGACCGGGCCTCTGCAGCTGTGCACAGTCCCATGCTGGGACCAAGCGTGTGTTTGCTGTGGTTCGTTGCGACGTCCAGGTGTGCCTTCCGTTACACGGGCTGTGTGGTGCGCGTCTCTGTGTTGTGGTGGACAATCAGTGTGACGCCTATGGAGATGTGCAACGGCCACTTCAGGGAGCAGTGCCACTGCAGCCCTTACGTGACCTCTTCGGGCGGCGGACGAGCTGTTGTAACCGGCAATACAAGGAACCGGCCTGCAAGGGACGCTCATCAGCGTACCTGCCATACGCTGTCCGCATTCCACAGGAACGCGGGAAATCACCTGGTGCGCTGCGAGGAACGCGATAAAAGGAGCGCGTTGGGTGTGCACTGGGGGACTCACTGGCCTTCGCTCGCCCTTTCGTCTCGCTCTGGGCCCTTATGATGTAAAGGCGCGTCTCTACGCCTTGGTTGTTAAACCTCCTGTAAATATGTAAATAAACAGGTTTTCTTGTACGTGTGAAGCGTAGCAAGAGTCCTTCTTCGCTGGAGCCTGGGTGGCAGCCTTAACCCCTCCTCGGTCACATCAGTACTGAGTACGTCTTGGGTCTCGTAGTAACTCTGCGGAAGTTCGAAGCCTACAGGTGGCTACAGACTGTGGGGAATCGAACTCAGCTTGCTAAAAAAAATCACGTAAAAGGGTGGTGAAGCAAACCGTGAGCTCGTCGCAAATTGCAGCCATAGATTTGATGTCGAAAGCATCGGCCAATCACACACGGAGTCCGATTAATCACGCATCTCTGGTTCTCCGTTTTCGCAACAACCCTGCTACTGTAGACTAAGGAAGAAGGAAAAGAACTCACAGGGTCCCATATGCATTCGCCTACGAAGGCCGGAAGACGAAAGCCATAATTGAATATACGAACAGCGCAACTGACAAGGACAGAGGAAGGTAACAACACACAGTGCTGACTTTCAACAATGATTTAATAGCGGAGCGAAGTACATATATAGTGAATAAATGGGCATGCGTAAAAGGGTGCAGTTAACAGCCACTGCAATACAATGCCAGCAAAACTCTTGTCACTTGCTGATTGAGCTGGAAACCAGTACACATCTCAAAAATGATCGAGATACGTAATCTCTTTTTGCAATAGCGCAACTGATGGTGAACTTACACATGTACCGTCAAGTTTACTTATGTGATAGGCCTCAATTATCTCACGCGTGGCCTGCGAGTGGTGCTTGCCTATTACCGAAAGCCATGTTCTTTTATTAGCAGATCTGTTTAAGCCGGGCGTAAAGTGTATGCTGAATCCGGAAAATATCATCATCATGAAGCGGCACGCGCTCTTTTCGGCCTCTTCTTCATCTTTTGCTTCGCTCCTAGAGAAGTGCGCCCATTTGTTCGGCGGGAAATGCAATAACTCCGAGGGGGCGACAGAACCAGCACAGAGAGAGAGTGAGAGAGAAATAGGAAGAAAGAATAAAAAACATAGCTAAAGATAGAAAGACAGAGAAAGAAATAGACACAGATAAGAAGAGATAGAGAGAAACACACACAGAAAAGATAGAAAGAAAGAGACAGCAATCGTAGCCATACAATAATAACAATTGTTGGGGTTTAACGTCCCAAAACCACGATATGATTATGAGAGACGCCATGGTGCAGGGCTCCGGAAATTTCGACCACCTGGGGTTCTTTAACGTGCATCTAAATCTATGTACACGGGCCTCTAGCATTTTCGCCTCAATCGAAAATGTGGCCGCCGCGGCCCGAATTCGATCCCGCGAAACGCAGGTCAGTAGTCGAGCACCTTAACCCCCGGACCACCGTGGCGGATCAATCGTAGCCCTGTATAGTATAGTATAGCAAGGGCTGGGATAGGGAAGTGAATGTCAGGAGGAGAGAAAAAGGAGGTGAGATGGTAACGTATAGCACAGTCTCGTATACTGTAGTACAGCGGAGGGTGGGACAGGGAAATGAGGGAAGGAAGGAGGGCAACGCAACCACCTCGGCCGCTTCCTCAGTGATCGCACCACCAGTGCGCAGCTGGCCCAATTTCCTTCTTCACAGTCGATGCACTGATCCTCCCCCAACCCTCTCGGTAAGCTTTCTGCACCTAACGTGGTTTTGCACTGCCTCCAGAATGACAGCCTACAGAAATTCGGCCCTCGAAGGCGCGTCGGTCACATCCTGGTTTGTACGCGCCGTTTCCCAACAAGTGACACACTCTCGATCGTGGGCTTGTCGACGACCAGCCGTTCCTGCTATGGCAGTCTGACCTTTTGTCGAGGCCACATTTCATCGATGCCTGGATATGAACGCATGGCCGTGGTTGTTGCCTTTAGCGACTGAACTCTTCCGCTGCTAAGCATATGGATGAATGCCCGATTTCCGGCATGGAGGAAGGAAACAGTTAGGAGTGAAGATTGCGCAATGCGATAGAAAGAAACAAAGAAAGAAAGAAACAAGGAAAGAACGATAGAAAGAAGAAAAGAACGAAATAAGGAAGGAAAGAACGAAAGAAAGAAAGAAAGAAAAAGAAAGGAAAAGAAAGAAAGAAAGACAGAAAGAAAGAAAGAAGGAAGGAAAGAAAGAAACAAAGAAAAAAGAAATGTAGTAGTGCAGGCACGCACACGCCAAGCTCTCGTTTACCCCCATTTTCCCGAAAGGGAAGGGCTTCTGATTTTTTGCCCATTTCTCTTTCTTGACTCGACTTTTCCACCGCGAGAAGCACGTGGGGTTAGAGCCAAGTTCGAGCTTTTCGAGCTGCGAAACGGTTTGTTCCGCGTTAGTACTTATTTTAATATCCCTGTTTCGCAAACAATAAAGGACGAGCGCGAATGTTGGTCTTGATTTTCACTGCAAGTATTGTTCAATGTAAGTCGAAGACAACCTCGCTATGCCTTTGTCTCACCAAATAAAGGGAACCTAGCCAAGATATCGCATCGACGTTCGCGTTTCTCTACATTCTCTCGCAAAGAACTAAAAGTTTTGAAAAATTCTGCAGCTTGGTTTCTTCGCGACAAAGTTAAATATTTAACTCTGAGGTAGCGTATAAGAGTCGCCGCAGGCGAGGTGATATGGACTGTTGGAGAGGAAGAAAGGCAAACTGAACTACGCGAAGTTCTTCCGCAATACGAAGAGGAAAACCACACCTGGAACGTGAGCGAAACAGTTGTTTTTTTCTCGAGCATGGAGAAAAGATTCCCCCTTTTCGATTTGAACACTTTCAAATTTGCCTCTCAATTCTTCGAGGTAGTCGGTTATCGGAACCTGAGAAGAAATATCTACTTTTCTCTGCCGGCTGTCAAAAAATTACAAGTTGCGCATAGAACAACGATTTCGTGATGCTATCGAAAGCGCACCAAACTAGCTTACTGCAAAGGCGTGGCTGTTTTTCTTTTAACTTAAAGTGACTAAGGACATTGTGGACACTTCAGTTCCTTCTCATATTTGCTCCATACATATGTCCGGAACTCCAGCCTTTCTTTTTTTCACTAACAGCGCGTTTACGGTCCTGCTAGCTATAGGTAGCCACAATGCCGCAATAGACGAAATGCATGGGCCCCAGGATTGGGTGGAATCTGTATTACCTAGGCTGCATATCTCATGGCCTTGCGCTGCTGTAGGGCTGGATCTAAACGGCCTTTCAGGGTCTCAGTGTAACTGAGTGGTAGAGCGGAGAAATCCGAGATTTAAACAAAATTTGACTTTTTTTTTTTCAATGCTCATTTACTGAATGATGCTATTAGAATTCTTGCACTCCACCATCAACCGAAGGAATCGAAGCAACAACTTCACGCAGAGCATCTGCGGAACACTGCTGAAACGGAAGCAGCCGTGGCGTGCGAACCCCATGTTTCGAAGCATATTAAATATTTTAAAATGTTCGACACTCATAGAGACATTAAGGATCTCCACTATAAAACGCGACGTGCCAGTGTATGGTGTATATTACTGTAAAAACGGGCTCTGCACAAAAAAAAAGAAGAGAGAGAGGGAGAAAGAATTCCGCCGGCGCCGCTGTTGCCTCTGAGTGACATCCCGTAAGTGATGCTGTATTTTCCTTTTTACTTCCGGTTTCTCATCACAGGTTCCGCTCAGCGTCACGTGTTCTTGAAAGGGTGCCTTGCGCCAACGTTTCGGAAGAATTCCTGCGTAGCTGGGTTATGCGGCACCAGCTTTCCCAAAATATGTGTGAATATTAAGAGGTGACAAGACGTGTGCCAGTAAGCCCTTATTGCTTTCTCCTCTGGCTATGACGTGCGAGTGTGCTTTCAGTCTCAAGAGTTATTCAGCAGAAGTGCGTGTACGCATTGGCGCGTGGGAAGACGGGTAGTCGGGCGGGGCATATTGTTTTGCGAAGACGCCAGCTCTCCCTAAATTTTCGCCTAACATCTGCCGTCATTGTAGTTCGGTCACCTTGCGTCATTGCTGAAAGCGTCTTTCTTGAAGCACTTCAGTGAAGGCTTTATCCTTCTTTTTCGAATCACAGGCAGCCGTCAAGCAACATGGATTTTAGAATGTCGTCCTGGAGAGTGATCGCGCATTTAGGCGGCGAAGGCACCGATATCTATCTATCTATCTATCTATCTATCTATCTATCTATCTATCTATCTATCTATCTATCTATCTATCTATCTATCTATCTATCTATCTATCTATCTATCTATCTATCTGTCTGTCTGTCTGTCTGTCTGTCTATCTATCTATCTATCTATCTATCTATCTATCTATCTATCTATCTATCTATCTATCTATCTATCTATCTATCTATCTATCTATCTATCTGTCTGTCTGTCTGTCTGTCTGTCTGTCTGTCTGTCTGTCTGTCTGTCTCTCTATCTATCTATCTATCTATCTATCTATCTATCTATCTATCTATCTATCTATCTATCTATCTATCTATCTATCTATCTATCTATCTGTCTGTCTGTCATCCATCTGTTGGTCTGTCTGTATATATATATATATATATATATATATATATATATATATATATATATATATATATATATATATATATATATAAAGAGAGAGAGAGGGGGGGTGAGGATCATAGATCCCACATCAAGTGCACACAAAATTCACGACATGGCAATTCATAAACACCTCCTGGAGAAGCATTGAATCATTCCAGTGTTCAATTGTTGAAATAAGTGAAGTGTATTTGAACACGTCTGTTCTTGTTTGAAATGCTACAAGATTTAGTTTGTGAGAGCGACGAGCACGGGGAGGGTCAGTGAACTTAACACATCTCTCTAAAGAATTAAGGCGTGGCGAGTTAATTAGCGAGGGCAGTAACTTTCAACATTCAGTGTGTCGACGTGTTGACAAAGGGGTAAGGTTAGGACTAGAAAGGTTTGAGGAAGGTAAACAATAACTGTCGTATCTACGGCATATAAAACGAACGCCTCTTGACTTTACAAACTCAGTTTTGAGAATATAGTTTCTATGAAAAGGGTTCCATACTACAGACGCGTATTCAAGAATTGGCCGGATTAGTGTTTGATAAGCAAGTAAGTAGTGTATTATCGTGGGGAGTCACGCGAAGAGTCCGTTGAAATTAGCCGAGCTTGTTTAATGATTTATTGCATACTGTTTTAATATCTTCGGATAGTGGTATAGAACAAAACACAGTTCCATCAATCCATTCCCGCTTTTATGGTTCATTTTGACAAATCTTGCAAGTTTCGAAAACTTTCGCGATCCTCAGATTGGTTATTCGTGTGTGATACGCCAAATACACACCCTCATCATTTACTGCGTGTTGAACCCTATAAAATCCGCTCTTCACTCAACAGTCTGCAAAACTAAGCCCACCTGCAACTGATAGCACGACACTTCTTTTTTCACCGAAGTATTCGACGAACGCATTGATGCGTGTGCCACAGTTTTCAAGGCCGGTGCTTCTCTTAATTAAAACGCACGCGGTGCCTTTGAAGAACGCACCGTCACTGGATTAATTCCGCAACGATGTAAACAACCTTTTTTTGTTTATTTCCCTTTACATCGTCACGCTGTGCTTCTAGAGCCCATAGGCAAGTGTGTAAAGTCACCGGAAGCTGTTCGCACACTTACAGTCAAAACCAGACGGCTTCTCGGTTGGCAAGCAAGTGCGCTAGCCAGCTGGGTTTATCTTCAGAAACATCGATCAAACTGAATGCTCCGGATATCGGCATCGCTGCACTTCTTAATGATTTGTTCGTTTCCTTGTTTTTCATTTTCATTTGTTTAGGTTTTTTGCTTCCTTTGACGTTGAACATCATAGAGCATTGCACATCACATGCCTTCACAAAATGAGGATGTAAATGGCCAAACGAGACATAGTTTGCATAAAGAAGAAAGAAGAGAGCCTTTTATTGCGATAGAAATTATATAAACACTCTCAACGGGTTTGCGGCGTCGCCGTCATGTTCCGTATAAAATGCAAATCAATAACATTCCCCCGCGCATCGTATTTTCTACGATCGGGTAAAAGCGCGCGAGCGGGGGCGACGAACGCTTATAATCTATTGAGAAGAAAAAGAAGAAGATGGCTTTCGCTTTCGAGTTGGGACCATGTGACGTTTTCATACGGACCTTGATTAGCTACTATCCGACTCACTTTCACGTAGCCTAAAACCAAAACTTGCATTTTCATACTACAAGGACGCTGCGAATGCCAACGCGCAATGACAGTTATGTGGGGCTTAGTACACCCCAAGCGTCGCACCATTCTTTTGAAGCATACCGCTCTCGCGATGAGTGAGGCAACGTGAATTGAGGGGCTGGAGTGCAATATCAAAGTAGTTGCGGATGCCTTCTCCACACGTCTCCGTGGCACATCTGTGGAACGATGGAACGCTGCTCGGATCTCATCTTCCTCTAATTAAGAGCTCGACGACCAACTCCGAGTAGGCGCAGGATGTAGGCCACTTGCGAAGAACGGGACGGGCTTATTAGTTACGGCTGCGCTCGGGCGCCTTGTTTGCAGCAGGTGTGCCAGTGTTTCCAGCTGGAGGCGGTGCTCCCTGTTGTATAGTCCTTCTCGTCGCTTCGTGTCGCTCTCTTCTTGCCTTGGCTGAACACAAAAAAGCGAGATGCTGCAGGAGTTCATACAAACCTGTGGCCCGTGCAGAGTTAGAGGGTCCAACTCTCCTTCCTAAGTACAGTCAGTGGCTGGTAGAGACGCCACAGCCTTTCGATAGCCACAGAAAAGCAAGAGGAGGTTATCCAGTCGGTGGCTAAAATCAACGCAGGAGTGAAAGTTTAGCCCATCACTACACAGAGTTAGTATTGCATTACACTTTAAAAAAATCGAGTAATACCATTAAACAGTGTATGAGGAGAAGCGTGGTTCTGAAACTTTCTCTAAGAGCGCTGCGAAGTTCGCTATCGTAGCATCGGTGAATGTTTAGATGGACAAGAGAATAAATAAACAAGTTACGTCAATTGTATTCGAGGGAGAAGAGTATGAACGAAAACTTGGATGACGCTTGAGCTTCGCCATCAAGACTAGAACGTGATAGCGTAATCGGGCCCCGTGCGCATCGCCTTCTCGATTGCCAGTCTGGCTTCGGTTCTCGGTGCATGGCTCAATCGTGCCGTAAGGAAACGAACGTCTGTGCGCGTAACATTGCCCGTTTCAAAGCCTCCTAGAATGCCTACTGCAAGTACAGTTGCTGTGTGCCCACTACGGCGTAATTACTCCTTTTGCGAATCAGCGAAGGGCCCACTACGTGTCCGTAAGCCAACGCGCGAACCTACCGAGCTGTTCACTTTGTTGATGCCTTTGCTGCTGATGATGATTACCAAATATGTCTAAGCGCTTTGTAATGGGTGGGCCTTTAAAGCACCCACTCGTTGCGGAATTCATATCTTTTGAGGCCTGGCGCGATTCTTCTCTTCTAACACGCAATAGTGTACATGCGTTAAGGAGACTCCTTCCACTACATGACATTCTTATATAGTGTTTTTTGCCGAAGCAGTTTCAAGACACATTGGCTTCGGTTCAAGAGACATTTCTGTATCGTCTGTTGATTGTCCTCTGTGTAATGTGCCAGAAACAATTGAGCATTGTTTTGTAAGCTGCAGAGGTGCAATCAGTGGGAATGGTAGCACTACAGCCGTCAACATGTTTCAAACACCGTTCCGTTTTTGGGTGCAGATTTTCATCGGATTCGCCGCGTGGGACAGCCTCACTGGTTCTGCGCAAGCGCAAGTGCTGGCAATCTCGGCAGCAAATGACGGAGGCATCAACTCGCCCAACCGGCTGAACAATCACCCGTTCCGCTGTGAGTTTACCGACACATTTCGTGCAAGCTGGCCGCGTCTTACCGCAGCGCTGTCATCCCCGGCTACCAAATCGACCGACGCATCAACATCAGCAGGCCTTAAAAGCAGCTGGAATAGCTTGCGCCACTTCAGTGGGAATGGTAGCCCTACAGCCGTCAACATGTTTCAAACACCGTTCCGTTTTTAGGTGCAGGTGAGTACAGCACCTCAACTTCACTGTAAAAAGTCAAACAATGTTTGGCTGCTAGTGCTTCGAGACCCACAAACATTGTTTCAATTAACATGTGAATGTGTGTTTATCGCTAAGTTGTTATTCATGTCTGGCGACGTAGAGCTAAACCCTGGTCCCCCCAGAGACGATCCTAACAAAGAATTGCTACAGCTCGTTAAATCACTGCACGATAAATTTGATTCTAAACATGAAGAAGTGATGTCTGCCTTGAGTGAAGTCAAAGAGGCTCAGTATTCAACGGAGCAACAAATCGCCGATATCGACAATAGGCTCTCGGCAGTTGAACAAAGCATTCGATCGTCAGATGGGCAACAGGGGGAAAGCCTCGTGCCTCAAATGGCCGTACTGAACCAACGGCTCAATGAATTTGAAGACCGTTCACGTCGAGAAAATTTAATATTTCACGGCATAGTAGATGCCGCTGCTGAAACTTGGGCACAGTCAGAAGAAAAAGTTTGCTCGATATTAAATTCAGCTTTAAGCCCGAACCTCAATAGCAGCGATGATCGCATTTCCCGGGCGCACAGGCTTGGCCGTTTTGTCCCTAATAAGTCCAGACCTATTATTGTCCGGTTTTCATCATGTAAACTAAGAGAATCAATTCTGTCTTCCAAAAACAAGTTAAAAGCAAGTAGTGTCTCCGTGAGTGAAGACTTTTGTAAGGCAACCAGAACTGTCAGAACAAAATTGTACGATTTTGGCAAGAAAAGCGGCGAACTTTTCACTGTGAGGTACAACAAGCTGTATATCAACAAAAATGTTACATTTACTCCCCTGATACCGACAGTGTCTGTGAACTGCAATTGGGCAATGCTGCCAGTACTGTTGAACTGTCGTCTGCCGCTACACACCACCGTCCTGATTCGTCTTTTTCCTAACAGAAGTTAGGCATCAGCAACGCAGCCAGTCTTCTCAAGGCTTATCATTTTTATTGTCAAATGTGCGCAGTTTAATCAACAAACGCGACGCTCTAACACCTATTATTGATTCATGCGCCGCTGACGTGATTGCATTGACGGAGACCTGGTTGACTGATAAAATTTATAGTGAAGAACTGTTTCACTGTGACCAGAATTATGTTGTGTACCGTCGTGACCGCGATATAAAACCAGGTGGTGGTGTTCTAATTGCTGTTGCCGACAAAATAGTGTCTGATAGGATTGCACTTACAACGTCCTTAGAGTTGGTTTGTGTGCGTGCCCTCATAAACCACCAAAACACATTGATCTGTGCTTGTTATCGGCCGCCAAATGCACCAACTACTTTCTGCGATGAGCTGCATGACGTTCTTAATTTTCTCGTCTCAGAATTTCCTCACTCTCCGTTGCTTCTTCTGGGAGATTTTAATTTTCCTAGAATAAGTTGGGCTTCGCAATTTCCCTCCGTTGTTGGTTCGTCCGCCGAAAGTGAATCTTTTATTAACTTGTGCTTAAATTTCAATCTTGCGCAACTTGTTTCTGGGCCTACTAGAACTGGCACTACTTCATCAAACACACTTGACCTAGTCCTTGTCAATAACCCTAATCTAGTGCATTCATTAACTTGTTTACCCGGAATAAGCGATCATTGTTTCTTACATTTTTTTTTGTAAAGGGCCGCGTTACTCGTCAAAAAACCAATCAACAATTTATCAGAGATTATGCGAGAGGCGATTACACAGCAATTAATAATCAGCTTGCATTATTCATAGACGAGTTCATGCCAGAATTTTTTAGCCGTACCGTAGAAGATAATTGGAACCTATTTAAAAACAAAGCCACATCGCTTGCTGCTAAATATATTCCACTGCGCAGGCTTTCCGGCAAGAAACGCTCCCCTTGGTTTTCGACGACACTAAAAGATTATCCAACAAGAAAAAACGCACTTTTCGTCTTGCGAAACGCTGTCAAGCACCTACACGTTGGAATGATTACTCAAACGCACTGCATGCATATCGAATCGCGTTGAGAGAAGCGAAGGTCACCTTCTTTAATACGTATCTACCTTCCCTTCTTTCAACTAATCCATCGAAATTTTGGAGCACTATTCAAATAAAAAAGATAAATAACATATCTCTTACAGATACTGGTGGTTGCACAACGAGCGATGAAGAATGTTGCAGGGTTCTAAATGACACCTTTGCCAAATTATTTTCTGACTGCTGTACTGACACAGTCCCGTACATGTGCAAAAATGATTTTTTTCCCATGGATCCACTTGTTGTCGATTTTGTGGGGATTTTAAAGTTAATTCATAATTTAAAACTATCCTCTTCCTGTGGCGCGGACGAAATTAATTCCAAATTTCTAATAAATACTGCTGTGTACTCCTCTGTGATTTTTATGTACCTTTTCGCCCAGTCTATTGAGTGCTCGACTTTGCCCGCAGATTGGAAGGTGGGGAAGGTGGTGCCTCTGTTGAAATCAGGTAACCCGCATTCTCCTCTCAATTACAGACCCATTTCACTTACCAGCATACCTTGCAAAATCCTTGAACATGTCATATTTTCTAATCTCGTTTCATTTCTTGAATCAAACTCTTTCTTCACTTCATTTCAGCATGGGTTTCGCAAGAACTACTCCTGCGAAACACAACTAATATCGTTTATACATAGCATTTCTTCCTCTTTAGACAAAGGCCAAGTAATTGATTGCATTTTCTTAGATTTTGCTAAAGCTTTTGACAAGGTGTCTCATCGCTTACTACTTCTTAAACACACTACTCTTAATATTGACCCTAACATTTTCAATTGGATAGAATGCTTTCTAACTAACCGTACTCAATTTGTAACTGCTAATAATGCTGCATCCCAGCGCTGTGACGTCAGGTGTTCCCCAAGGCTTCGTCTTGGGCCCATTGCTATTTTTAATTTATATTAATGACTTACCTACTGTTATTAATAGTTCTATAAAACTATTTGCCGACGATTGTGTTCTATACCGTGAAATAACTAATCAGCATGATAACTTTATTCTTCAATCAGACCTAGATAACATATCTAAGTGGTGCTCACAATGGCTTATGTTCCTAAATTCCATTAAATGCAAAATCATGTCTTTTTCGCGTCGCACTGACTCATCCACTTCTTTCGGCTATGCTATCAATAACATCAACCTTGATTACGTAACTTTATATAAATATCTTGGAATACAGCTAACCAATAAACTTTCATGGCATGCGCACATCGAATACATCACTAACAATGCCAACAGATCCCTCGGCTACATACACGGAAATTTTTCTAAAGCCCCCTGCCATTTGAAGTTAATGCTGTACAAAACACTAATTAGACCTAAGCTTGAGTATGCGTCATCTGTGTGGGACCCCGGTCAAAAAACATTATCAGCTATCATCGAGTCAGTTCAAAATCGGTCAGCACGTTTCATTAATTCAAACTATACCCGCACATCTAGCGTTTCACTAATGAAATCAAACCTTGGACTAATTGATTTGCAAACTAGAAGAAAAATTTCTCGCCTATGTCTTTTTCATAAACTCATTTACCAAAATAGTTCACTTAAACAGGAACTCATCTCCGAGCCTTCATACATATCGTCACGTCTTGACCATCAGCATAAAGTTTCTATTCCTTTCTGCCGTACTAACGTTTTTTCAGACTCCTTTCTGCCAAAAACCAGTGCCGAGTGGAACCACCTTCCCCCCTCCATCGCCTCCATTGAGGACGTGTCATCCTTCAAGACTGCACTAACTGATCACATCTTAAGCCTCGAATAACTGAGTATTGTTTGAACATGTATTCTAATTAATTTGTTGTATTATTGTGTTCTGTTTTTTACTACATTTTGTTATATTACCCACCCCCTCTGTAACGCCTTTATGTGCCCTGAGGGTAATGTAAATAAATAAATAATTAAATAAAAAATTGGCCGCGTATCTGCGTGCTTCGCTGCAAATGTCGTGTAAAGACGATAGAAGAGGCGCTGTGTGATATAAGGACGCCATCTGGCAATACGTCGGGAAACATGAGTGCTGTGTTGCGTGCTGGTAGTCCCGGCGCAGCAGCAGGCGAAGACCGGCGGTGACCAACGCAACCGGCGGGGACGCCAGCCAGCCCGAAAACGCGGTTTGGCGCGAAGCGCTGAAGCAGAGAAACGTCCGCACTCAACGAGTACTCTCCACACACTCTTTTATTTACACGTCGCCTGGGTAAAACAGGAACGCCAGAGCGGCGCCCACAACCGGCAGCCTGAAGGCCGCTCACAACGCTGCTTTTTCATTTCTTAAATATTTTTTTTCACCTTCTTGGCCTTCTCAAAACTAAAGTTTTTCAACACCAACCCATGACATTCGTACAGTGCAATACAGAACTGAAACCGAAACACAACAATGAGCTCGTGCGAAGGGCACGGAGGAAGGCAAATTTCAGCGCAGTCACATTTTCAGCTTTGTCGAAACAGCGCTCACTAGACGACGACGAAGTAAAAGAAGGCACAGGACAGGCAGCGCCTGTCCTGTGCCTTCTTTTACTTCGTCGTCGTCTAGTGAGCGCTGTTTCAACAAAGATGAACGCATACCAACTCGCTCAAGCTTCCATTCTTATGCATTTTCAGCGCAGCTTAAGAAACTAGGGTCCTTAAAATTACGTATGTATGCATTTTCTATTAAAGGAACACGCCACCTAATACTTACCTAGTGATGTTGCACCTCAGATATGCATGATATTTACTTTTTGATCGACAACTTTCACAAGTATGAACAGCCGTACCAGTTCAAGACGGCTGGCCCTTGGGCAAGTGGTTCAACTTTGGCCGAGTGGCTGAATCGAGGGACGTGCCGACAAACAGAAAGACATCGGCTGCGAGACATCGACTACATCACTTCAAGCATCGTGGTGGGCCCCTGGATACTACCCCCGGCTGTGTCCAGGCTTTCATCGAGACCCAGCGCCCGGGCACCACAGCGTAAGCCGTGGGAGCCAGGGCCAGGACGGAAAGTGTGATGGCTTTCGCAGCGCCACCGCCCAAGGCGCACTGCTTTACCTTCAGTGCTCCAGAGGGGAGCACCGTCGACGATGTTATCGACGCCCTTGAAGTAGTAACCGGCCCAGCCGGTATCAAGTCCCTCCAACACATGGGAGGCGTAAAGTTCGGCGCCGCTGCCGCAAACGTCCATGCAGCCGCCAAGCTGAAGAGCCGGGGTGCCATTCTTTTGAACGGCGTATCAGTTCCACTCGTCAGCGTCGGTCCTGAAATAGTTCATGTCACAGTCTTCCGGGTACCACTGTGGGTAGGTGACGCAGCCCTAGCGACTGCTCTCTCCGCCTATGGTAACGTCCAACATGTCCATCAACCAGTCTTCAAAGGCCGTCCTGGGGTCGGCACAGGCGTGCGTGTAGCACGAGTTGAAATGAAAAAACCAATCCCGAATTTTCTGACAGTCCAAGGCTACAACGTCATGTGCGACTACCGAGGAGTCCAGAAAGTGTGTTCTAAATGCCGGAACGCTGGTCACATTGCCAAAGATTGTTCCACACCCCGTTGTGCACGATGCAATGTCTTTGGGCACGCTACAGAGGGATGCACAGAACCGTGTCGCAAGTGCTCCGGCAGTCATGCGACAGCGGACTGCATTCGTCCGAAATCTTTCGCAGCGGCTGCAGCAGCGGCGGCCGACGAACAAGAGGGCAACGACCTCACGCCCCCAGCGCCCGCACCGCAAGAAAAATTTCCGGCGCTCGAAACTGAGAGCGATACTGACACACCAGGCACTGAATCCCATGCTGAATCACAAGACACAGGAGACCTGCCTCCTCCGTCTGAGAAAGTGTCGTCAACCCCCGGCGCCCCAGCCGAGACCAGCGACTCCTCGCCGGACGCCTATGAGGACCACAGTGCGTCCAAAGCCGAAGCGCCAGTGTCCGTACCCAGCAGAGACCACGAGAGCTGCAGCTCCGACACAGGTGGTACTACCAGCAGCTCCGAGGCGCCGAGAACTTCGATGGGACGCGGCACTCGAGCAACGGGACGTGCAGAAGCCCCGATCACCTGCCCAGACAAGACCACGACCATGATTATGCCTCCGACGGCGACGAGCACCCGAGCCAGCAAATACTCTGCTCAGACGCGCAAGCTGAGCCTGTCCAACCCACTTCACAAGATCACAGGTTCGGCCGCCGTGATGAGTGACGGTGCCAGTGCCATGGAAATAGAGCGTCAAGCCACCAAACGTGCCCACCCACCGACCACGGACTCTGAGGGCTCGACGGACAGTAGTAAGCCCCAAAAACTTGCTAATGCTCTGACGACGTCAGAGCATCTCTCTTCTTAGTCATGTCAGCTCGTTGAGCGCTCTCCCCACCCTCTCCAAGGGTTTTTCCTGAAATTTCTGCGCATGCTCCCTTTTTAACAATGGCTACGGTGCATTTTCTCTCCTTAAACGTCAGAGGTTTCAGACGCCTAGATAAGCAGAGAGAAGTTATGCACCTTGCAAAGTCACGTCATGTCGACATCCTTTTCCTGCAAGAATGTAACTTTAGAACGCCTTTTGATGTCCAATCCTTTTGTTCACTCTTTGGAGTGGAAGCCTTTTTTTCGTTGACCGACTCAAATATGTGCGGAGTTGGAGTTGTGTTTATGACGCCAGCGTTACGTCAAGGAGCTCACTGTGTTTTTGGCGGTCGCACGTTATCAGTGGATTTTAACCTTCACGGCAGACGAGTAAGGGCGCTTGTAGTATATGCCCCAGCTCAACGTGCAGGCTCTGCCGAATTTTTTTATTCACTCGACACCTTTATGTTCGACAGCTACCCCACTTTCTTAGTAGGTGACTAACTGTGTTGAGGATATCGACAGAGACACGCGCGGACGCAGACAGAGCAGGCAATATAACGGAGCTCGCGCACTGCGACAACTAATTCGCAATTTCAAGCTGAGAGACGCGTGGGTTGACACTCACGGGAATGATTTTGCTGCAACCTGGCAACGGGGTTCCAACATGAGCCGGCCATATCGCTACTATTTTCCTGAAGCGCTAGCCACACATGTCCTTAGTTGCGAAGTCCTAAATTTTCCACCGGACGTACCACGCATCACAGACCACTTTCCAGTGTCTCTGAAACTTTTCTTTCAGCAATCCACTACCTTTAGAAACCATTGGAAAATGGATACAACACTCATTCACGACCCTGAAAGCGTAGCATTACTCCGCATTGCGCTAGAGCAAGTGTGCGATTGCCCGCCTGAACCCCGGAACTGGGATGCATTGAAAAACAGATGGCGCACCGAACTTATCAAAGCAGGGGCGCGAAAGGAAAGCGCGTCTGACGACGGAGATAAACGACACGCTGCGAAAAGCGCGTATTGTACGAAGAGGCGAGACGCTGACGTTCGCAATGCATGACTATCTCGATCAGTTAAAGGCGCGGTACGAACTTTTGCTACGTCTTAGCTCGCGCACGGCTGCGCAGTCTTTCATTAATGGACGACCGGTTTCAGATCCAGCTGTTCTTAGAAGCGTTCGAAACGGTTCCTTGGGCGAACAAATGCATGTTCCTTTCGTCGAGTTGCCGAACGGTGAACAGTCTAAACGAGCAGAAGATATAATGAGGGTCTTTGAAACACATTTTTTTTAATCTTTTCACGGCGGAGTACGCGAGCGACGTGAACCATACCACCACAGTCAACGAGTTTTGCGCGGGAATTTCCCGCATACCGGAGGAGCTTCGCGATGGTCTGTGCGGCCCAGTGACGTTCGAAGAATTACGCTTCGTGCTTCAGCACATGAACACTACCGCCGCAGCTGGCCCTGACGGGTTACCTCTAAGTTTCTACAAAACCTTCTTTGATAAAATACACGTCCATCTTTTGATAATGCTAAATGGGCTTCTTGCCGAAGGGATCAGACCGGATACGTTTCGAGAGAGCCGAGTTATACTCTTGCTTAAAAGCGAGGGAGAGCCGTCCGATCCAAAGGCGTGGAGGCCCATTTCCCTACTTAACTCAGATTATAAGATATTGGCAGCCATCCTTGCACACCGCATAACTACCGTTCTTCCGGAAATAATAAGCGACATACAAACATGTTGTGTTCCAGGCCGTACGATTTATTCTTCGCTTGCGTTGACTCGTGATTTATTGACGTACGCTACAAGAACACAAATATCTGGCATTTTTGTTTCCTTAGACCAGGAAAAAGCTTTTGATCGTGTCGAATGGAACTATCTCTTCGCTGTGCTGGAGTGTTACGGCTTCCCAGCACGTTTAACCGAAGTTCTCCGCTTGCTCTACACTGACTTAGAAGCGTCCTTAGTAGTCAATGGATATACATCTGAACCTATTGCAGTAAGCAGAGGTATTCGACAAGGCTGCCCCTCTCCGCAATACTCTTTGTACTGTGTATAGAGCCATTATTGCAACAAATCCAGAGATGCACATCGATACGCGGTTTTCCTCTCTCAGACCTGGGCGAAGTGAAAGTGGCGGCCTACGCCGATGATATCTCGTTGTTTATTGGGAACCTAGATAGTTATAGAGCCTTCTTGCGAATATTTCACACCTATAGCTACCTGTCGGGGGCACGTCTTAATCCCGGAAAAAGCAAGGCATTGTGCTTTGGAGTGCACATTGAAGAATTCCCTGATGGCGTCCAAATCGTCCAAGGAGTTAAAGTCCTAGGTGTAACCTTCCTTGCGACTGGTGAAGTAGCTCGCACCACATGGAAAGAGATTCAACGTAAAGTAGACAGACGCATTGAAATCGCCAGAACTTTTCACTTACCTTTCACTGAAAGAGCCTATCTTATCAAATCAAGCATAACAGCGCCACTGCTTTATGTAGCCAGAATTGCTCGACCGCCTCGTCGGGTTTTGCTGAGAGTGGCCACTGCGTGTGGCTCCTTTTTTTGGGATGGCCACGCTGAAGCTGTTTCCAGAGCCTTGGTCCGCCTACCAGTAAGATGGGGTGGGCTCAGTATTCCAAACCTTGATGTAATGTGCCGCATGTTGGCTCTAAAAAACACATGGGCACTTTTAGAAAACTCATCGTATCGAGGCAGGCAACTCGTAGTATATCTGCTAGGCACCTCTAGAAGGTTTTTCGGTTTAACAAACGAAACGGGACCAGCTGCTGAACAGCCACCGGCGTATTATACGCATGTGATAAAATCTTTGCAACAATGGCGAAATGATTTTCCAGTTCAAGAACTGATGGAAATGTCTCCCACTGACTTGAGTGAACAAATAGCATTCAAATGTCTAACTGACGAACAGCGCCGGAAATGCCGCGCGAGAAGACGTTGGGCTTTTAGAAACACGTCCCTCCCCGCCGAAGTCCGTGATTTCAACTGGCTTAGGGAATGGGAGGCTCTACCGACGGCCGACCGCCTTGCGGCGTGGGGCGTGGCGCCCTCCGCCACATGTCCACAATGCGGCCGTGTCGAAACGTTGCACCATGTCTTTCATGAATGCATTGTAGCGCGCACTTTTTGGCGCATGGTGACCAGTATGTTTCAAATAAGTATGCAGTGGAAGTCTCGCCACAGGGATATTTTTGTCGAACTTTTAATGGCTATTGGAGCCTTCGTTCTATGGAAGCGGAGGGGATCGGCTCATCTGAGGGGACGCCCTCAGAGAGCCATGTTTCCTCTGCTACATCGGTTAAGAAACGTAATGCTTATGCATCTCAATGAAGAACTAGTTATTTTGGGAGAGGAGGCTTTCCTCCGACGCTGGTCTACGCGATTCATTATTGTTAAAAACAACAGAGTGTCCATGCCTTTCCTCCCCTACTGAGGAGGTGGGCTAGAGTTTATACCACTGTGAAACTACAGTGTGAATACTCCTTTTCTTTACCAGAAACATATCCTTTTTTGTGAAATATTGTTCTTGAGCACGAGAGCAAATTGTCCTCATAGGTGGATGCAAAAACATCACCTTATATTGTGAAAGACTCCTTTGTTTGTACACAGAGCCTTTACTGTTTATATAAGTTTCATCATCTCGAACATTATGAATGTGCCGTTTTTGTTGTACAAATTTTTGCATTGTACATATGAACATCACTGCATACACAAATAAGTTATTTTCGCTGTACATAACAGCTTGCATTGTACATACGCATGAACAACATTGTATACCTTTTGTGTACACAATAAGGTATGTAAGATAGATCTGGAAATAAAATTCTCTTAAAAGATAGACAGAAAGACAGACCAAAATTTCTGCGTTTAAGTTCCTCAAGAAAGACTATCGTCTTTAATAAATCTTATTTCGGGATATGCTCCAGCTAACCCTTCGAAAAGACTTTGCGCTAAATTCACATTCCGTGCGATATCTCTTGCCAGCGAGTTGTAATGACGTACCATTCGACATGCTTCCTCTCATTGGAATGCATAGCCTGTGGGAGACGCGCAAGCTACAGAGAAATACAGAGCCGATAATTTCCTCAACAGCCCACTTCAATAGGATGGTCGCTCAGCTTAGAGATGTATACGAGCAAATGGAAAGTCAGCCAGAATGGTATACGGCATTGGTGAGGTGCTTATCCTTACCACTCTTCTAGCATAAATTGGAAAAGGCCGTTACTTGATGTATTCGCTATAGAGGTGATTGCGAATTCTATAGTGCCGTCTGTTCGTCATTGTGTCGAGATAAGATCATAATAAACATATTAGTTCTTTATCTGTACTGAATTGCGTTCAAGTGCCATATCTATGTTGAATAAATACCATGAGAGAAAAAAAAATGGCGTAGCTCTGTGGTAGAACACCTCCTTGCCACGCAGATGGCCTAAGTTAGATTCTCACTCGCACCCGAAGATTTTCATTATTCATTTTATTTGCATCTTTCACGATTTTTTGGTCGCGGTCAAGATGATGATTTTTCGCTCCCAACCAATGACGCCGACACCGGCGCCGACACTGACGCTGACACCGGAATTTCTGCGCAGTGAGCTCTTTAACACTATCGCGTTGAAAGGGCAACCGCCACGATGGTCCAGTGGTTACGGTGCTCGACTGCTGACAAGAAGGTCGCGGGATCGAATACCGGCCGCGGCGGCCACATTTCAATAGAGGCAAACGCTAGAGGCCCGTGTATCTAGATTTAGGTGCACGTTAAAGAACACCAGGTGGTCGAAATTTTCGAAGGCCTCACCTACGAAGTCCCGCATAAGCATAACGTAGTTTCGGGACGCAAAATCCCAACAATTATATTATTCTGATGAACATCAACATGCTTTCTTTTTTTTATTAGTGAAATGAATTCATATGGCGAATGTGACGTGGCTGCATATTGACCTAAAAGCAGTCGCTGTGGACCGCGTGAACTGCATACATCTTTAACTGACGTCCATGTAGAGTGAGTGCTGTGATCTAAAAGTTCAACGATAAACGATTAGGTCCTATAACCAATTACTAACCAAGAATAAATATAAACTACGCCTTCAGACACCTCCGTTTCATGCAGGAAAATTTGCACAGCTGCCCCATCCAATTGCGTTAGCTCTCTTTCGTGACGTCAGGCACTTCTGGTAGCTTAAGATTGTCGAGTTTTGCCGTGCACGTACACGTATGTATCGCTTGCTTTGCGTAGGAAAATTCAGCATGCCCACAATATTTTATCAGAGATTTTACCACCGGCACTAAAGCAAAAGTAACATTTTATTCACTAAGGCCCGACGTTTCTTTTCTGATACGTCTAGTATTTACATTAGCACAGAGAAAGTACTTGCATTTCAATGAAAAACCAGTTGTTACCGCTCTCTTGCAAGTGAGGGACGGGCACACCATGTCTTTGTTGGTGTAGTTATATTTATTATTATAATGTAACCGACTGTAGGTACAAACTAAGTCGAAGCGGCGAACATTGTCAGGGTGCGATTGCTTGGATGACCTGGTTCAAACCATGGAGATATTTAAGAAAAAAAATGTGACGTTCCAACAAGTTTCCCGCCTTGCCGTTCGATAATCTGGTCTCTGGCGAACATCACCGCCGGAAGCGGCGTACGAGGGTTCAGTCAGGAGCCTCCATTTCCGGCCGACATGTGTCCAGCGCGGTGATTCAATCGCTACTGACAGAGAGGCTTCGCTACCGCTGCAGTATTGCATTGTTCACACCGTGTCCAGGTAATCAGGTTTCATAGCGCCATGCTTCGGCTGCAAGGCTGTAAACAAAGAACTGTCATTTGCAAGTTAGTTTGTTACTACGCAAGCAACACGTGTTTCAGCCGATGAGTGCAACGCGCATGCGTGGAAGAAGCGCCTAACAACAATGAACCATCGCACAACCAGTGAGAGCTCTGCTGCGGGTGTTTTGTTTTGCACTTTTTCCTCTCTCTAGCCATCCCAGGGCCAACACCATACATCCCACGCCAGAAACCGCTTCCTCTCGAACCTTGTAGTCTCACCGGTTGGGTCTTCTCTCGTTCCCATTCAATGCTACCTCGTCATCATCACAGCCTCTTTCTCCAGGTCTAAATACATATGTTACTTCCACCTCACTTAATCTCATCAGCCTCGGCCGCAATCTAAGCCTGGCGGTGGGCACACTAATTCCTCACATATGCGCTTAACGCGAAATCCTTAGATGACTCATCAAACGTGAAACTTGACCGTCGTCGTCAACGCGAGGGATGTAAAAAATCATCATCACGTGATGACGTCACCATATCACGCCATCATGACATTACAGATCACCAAATTTTAAGGCCATGATGTCACATGACGACCTCATCACGTGACATCGTCTCTTGGTCACAGGTGGCACGATCACGCAGGCAGTGCAAAAAAATGTGTGGTGCGGAAAAGCTTGCAACTCTTCCGATCCTGGAGGCAGTGCAAAATTCCCCTATAATAAACCCCGATATTCAAGGCTGTCTCAGTTCTGCCTACTAATTGAGGTATCATCTAAGCCCAGTTTGCCCTTCTTCTGAGAGCTCCCAGTGCGTGCGTTCCGGCCACTTTGCTTCCAAAAGGAAATCGCATCGTTTTGTTGACAAATGAAACCAAGTACGCTGGAGTTTCGTGTTTTTTATTTCTCCTTTTTGATGCTCCATCTTCAAGACTGGCGTATAAATAATGGCTGTTGAGAAAGTTGACGGTGATACTGAACACCGCACGGCGGGTAACTACTACACTGTCTTGTCTTGCTGACGCCTCCGCCGCGTGGTATAGAGTAATCGTGGCTCTCAAAGCAAAATTTATCGCCATGGTTTCGACCGGAGTTCTGAGAAAGGCATAAGCATGGCGCGGCTTTTGGCAGTTAAATGTGACGTACAAAAAGGAGGTGCGCGTCACAAAGGGTGTCAGTTTACAGCTGGAGGCCAAAGTGGGAGTTTCCGAGGTACATTTAGAGGTCTGCAGAAGTGTGGTTCGCTAAGCTAGTTGGCCACAGATATGTAAAAAGGAAAAACAGCGAAAAGGTATACGACGCGCAAGCGAAGGAACACTCGGGACGAGCGCTGGTTAACGGCTCACAGCTGTTTGTCAGCACTCGCCCTGTGTGTTCCTTCGTTTGTGATTTGTCTTCCTTTGCTCTGTACTCCCTTTTACTTTTAGAGGTGTATAGCCGGAGCCAGAAATCTTATCCCAGGGGGGGGGGGGGCGGTTATGACCGCTTTCTATGCACGTTCTTGCATGTGTTAGTACGTGCGCGTGCTGATGCACGCACCAATAAAACAATTAAGAATGACCTGCCCATGTACAAGTCCTCCGCAGTTGCTGTTTTCGATTCTTCGAAAATAATCGGAAATGTTCGCTAATGTTCGCTGTTCGCTAACATGCACGATAATCGAAAAGGTTCGTTTCGAATAAAGCTATTAGTTGAAAGTCAGCGCGTCGTCCTGTCTTGTCTATTTTCCCTGTAATATTTCCATGTGTTGGAATTTCATTATTGATCTGCAACAACGCGCCCAATCGCATACCCTAATAATTTCTTCACCGGAATAAAAATGAAGCAGCTGCACGAAAGCGCATCTGACTGTTCCGCCAAAGAACACCTATCGATTCTGTCGTCCGCGAGGCACAACCTGCCGTCTGCTTCACTAGCCATGATGTATTATCGCAAGGAAACAGAGTGAACCATCGTATGCTGGCCCCGACGCACGTGATATCTCGAAACATCAAATTAGCGAACGACCACCCCTGAAGAGAACACATTTTTGGCCGCGTTTACCGCTATCTATCGAAACGCGAGTGGCTCAGCTAAACACTCGGCTGCAACCGAGGAGTGGTTGCGTATCGCTGATAGCGTTGCGCGTGCACCGTAAAGTGTTCAATATGCGTGGTTGGACGGTATCACCCTTTAAGCAACCGAAGTTATAGGAACACCGTAAAGCCACAAACACTGAAGCAAGTGTGTAATCTAGTCGTCGAGCGGCCGAGATTCGCCGCTTCCGCTCATCCGGTAGATGGCAATGTATCACTGTGTATCTCAAGCGAAACACGCACACCACTTAGCCAGGCGCGGAGCAAGGAATTTTTTTTCAGGGAGGGGGGGGGGGTCACTTGCTGAAAACCTTGACTGTTTGAGAAAAACACATATTTTCATTATTTATTTGTGGTAAAAACTCCTACTTCACCAAAATTTCTGGGGGAGGGGGGGGCCCTAGGGCCCTCCCCCCGGGCTACGGGCCTGCAGTTAGTTATTCTAGTACCAGCTCTAGCATTGCTGTAGGTCTAGTAGCTCGCATTGCGTCTGCATTCGTACGTGTAATGTGAGACTGGACGGTTCTAAATCCGTCGATCAGTTCTCGACGATCGCCCATCCGTTCCTATCTCCTCGGCCAGTTGTGCGTTTCCTGGACGTGTCAAGACCGGCGTTGTGACTTGTCGCTGGGTTGTGCCGAGGTTGTACCGTTGCTACGACCTCTCTCTTTCGCGGTAAGACTGGAGTTCTGCATTATCTCGCCAAACTTGTTCTCCTCATGGGTAATCTTTTATTTCGAAAGCCTGCCCTTGCACTGTGTCTGAATCCCCCTGGTCTAGAGCGGTCAGTGAGCCGCTGTTTTCTTTCTTTCTTTTTTTTTCAAAAATAGGCAGAGAACAATGCTGTAAACACACCAAGGAGGAGGAAAAGAAAAAAAGGGAAGGACAGGCAGCTTAGCCAGTTCTCAGACCGGCTGGCTACCCTGTGCTGGGGAAATGGGTAAGGGAAGTAAAGTAGGATAGAAAAGAGATGTTACAAAAGGAAATACAAAAAAAAGAACATGCGATAAATGACACTGCTTAAAATCTTTCTCTGGATCTATTTGTCCTCAAGAAAGGCAGCAACGCTCTCAAAGCCTTCCGTGCCAAAGACGGTCTCGGCCAGTGTCCTAAGACTTTCCTCCGACAAGGGGCGATTGTCAAGTCTAACACTTATGAAAGTACTTTTCTTGGCGCATCGGAATGGCCAGCAGCCCGACATGTGACAACCGTAGCTGCGAGGAGGCAATCGCCGATCTTCTGTGTGAGTAATCATACCAAACGTAGTCATACAGCCTGTTAAGTCCTTGTTCTATCATTCAAGAATGAAGAAAAACTTGTAACCAATGTGAGATAGCAGTTGTGGACAGCGACAGCGCCGAAAGCCTCGCGCTCGACTTCTGTGTCGACAGTTGTGATTCAGACTGGCTACGCCGTGTCATAAGTACACATACCAATTAGCTTCCCCTGCCGCGACAATCTAGTCGTTATGGTGCTCGACTGCTGACACGGAAGTCGCGGCTTCGAATCCCGGCCGCGGTGGCCGCCATTCGATGGAGGCGAAATGGTAGTCGCACGGATGCATATATTTAGGTGCACCTTAAAGAACCCCAGCTGGTCGAAATTTCCGGAGCCCTCCTCTACGGCGTGCCTCATAATCGTATAGTGGTTAGAGCACGCACGTAAAACCGCGTGGATTATTACTTAACATTTTTATTTTCCCGCCGAAGACGCAATGACAAAGTGAACGTGCGGTCTCGTGACATCCATCGCTTCGTTTCGCTCACGCAGGCTTATTGTTGAAAGTTAGGTTCGCATGAGAAATATAACGTTTTTGCCTTAATGGGCAGCTTTGCCTTAGGGCACGCAAACCCTTGCGTTAGCGTTCGTCGCCACTGCGGACGCGTCATACGGTATCCTCTCGCATACCGCCGTTAAATGACGGAAACAGCGTAGGTATTCAACACGTACCCTATTTTAAAACTGCCTAATAAGAACAACACCATTCCCCTGTGGTCGGCTGTAGGTGTCGCACCGCTTGTGAGCCCGGAGTCAGTTTAGAACGAGCTCACGTGATCCGCAAACTTCTGCGTCAGTATCTACTGACAGCCGTCAAAGGCCTATGACAGCCAATTTACTGCACACGTATGCAGCCCGCATATTCCAAATTACCGTAGGTCTCCTGCTGCTGCTGCTTTTGTGTGCGCAATGGGAGTGCTCGCATATGAAGGGCTACTAATGACTCGAAAGTAATAATTTTCACCATTATCGGCGTACTTGTTATGAACATTTGTTTTGCGCAGGACATCTGTACAACGCATAGACAATCACATTCGTTGAGCAAGGTTTTGGTTTAGTTACAGTAATTTTGATTTTGGTCTTGCGCAAGGGAAAATCCAGAACATCATTACTGCAAAATAATAAGTCAGCGAAGTACACTCATGCATGTTGTTGGTGGTCATTATACTTGAAACCACTCAGAAACCTATTTTGTAGGGCCGTCAGACGGAACTGTATGTTTTGCTGTTCCTAAGTGAAATTCGTCGTCGCATCAGGAATAATGTGCTGTTTTTTTTTTTCAAAAATAAAATTTCTTTTAACAACGGGCCATTTTCTTTTACAAATACTGGAACGCAGATCTGATAAAGGTATAAAAAATAGTCTGAATGCCATTTCTATTCCTTCGAATAGCTGGGCCTTTCATTCTGCGGAATCTTCTCTCTAACGGTGTTGACAATGGAGGCGAAAATGCTTGAGGCCCGTGTACTTAGATTTAGGTGCCCCAGGTGGTCGAAATTTTCGGAGCCCTCCACTACGGCGTCTGTCATAAACATATCATGATTTTGGAACGAGAAAGCCCAGATATTATATTATTATATTATATCTAACGGTATTGAAGTTACATCTGTTCGTGTGCGTACATACTAATATTGGAAGTAAGCTATAAATAATGGTAAACAATCCATGTAGCCTTACGTATAACAGAGGTTAACGTAGCCGAGTGCACTAATGAACATATTTTACAAATAATAATGTTTCTATCCGGGGATCTTTTGAAAAAGAGCCAGACATGATCAAAACAGCGCATTGGTGTCGAAGTCATTAAAGAATGCTAAAAAAATTCAGGAGCCTTCCCTGCCACCTGCTAGAGATACGCGAGTAAAGAGTCAAGCTGTATCAAAAAAGCGCTTTGCGCATGACTTCGGCTAAATGCGATGACTGGGAAGAAAAATATTGCTTTTGCCTCCGAGTCGTCTTAGGCGAATGCATAAGGGACCATTTGTGTTTTCTTATCTCTATTCAGTTGCGACTACATGATTGAACAAGAAGGGAAATCGGGGCTAGTTGGTTATAGTTCATTTTCGATCAGCTTACAGCCCAAAAAAAGACGAGGACGCAGACCAAGGATGTGATGACACGAGCGCTGACTGTCAACTGAGGTTTATTGGAAGGAAAGGCACGAATAAATACATACAGAGGTCAACCGGCTATCAACCGTGCAACTGCGCGTGCGCATCAGAGTCATCCCGGTGATAACCAAATTACTCAGGGCACGTGGAACACCTACGTGCGTCAAAAAATATACATAAACAAGACCCACTTACAAACGAATGTGTGGCGTCACCTAATCCGGCGCCAGTGAGTACAAGTTTCGATTAAGAAATTGCACTTCCACTTATACACCTTTCACCTTCTTTGGCGATGAACGCTCGTGTCGTCACATCCTTGGTCTGCGTCCTCGTCTTTCTTGCTCTGTAAGCTGATGGAAAATGGACTACATGATTGACTAATCTTTGCAACTAAAAACAGTGAGTTGTTGGGCTAGTTGGTTCAGTATCTTGCGTTGGGGAACGCAGAAGCGGTTCGGAAGAAAGTGCGCAGGACAGCGTCTGAGCGTTTTCCTGCCATGCGCCTCTGCGCTCTTTTACCGCCTCGGCGCTCCTTTACGCAACAACTTTGCAACTACTCCGCGGCAGTAGTACAGTGGTTGCAGTGCTCGTCTGCTGATCGAGGGTGCCTGGTTCGATCCCAGCCGTGGCGGTCGCATTTCGATGGGGACAAAATGCTAGAGGCCCGCGTACTTCGATTTAGGTGCACGCTAAGGAATCCCACATGGTCGAAATCTCCGGAGCCCTCCACTACGGCGAGCTTCATAATCACATCGTGGTTTTCACACGTAAATTTGCTGGAACTGGTTCCCTCAATTTTCTTCATGTCTGTATTAGTTTATTACGCATTGTTTTGACAAAGAGCGGGGCCCTCCCCATACAAAAAAAAGTACAATTACGTTCGCAATAAAGCAAGTTAACTGAAGAAGACTGCTAGGGCTCGTTCAGTTTCGTTTATTGTACTCATTCCGTACGTGGCGTTCAGTGCTCGTGTGTTAGTTTTCTTTTCCTTCGCACTGATGACCCCAGCCATATTCGTTTATTAAAAAAATATCAAGCAGGTTTTTAGAGAAAGAAATAGAAAAAGTTTGAGGCGATTACGCTGCTTCCGAATGCGAATTCTGAGCGCAGCTTCGTGTTCGGGCAGGGCCAACTGTGTTTGAAGTTCTGGCTTTCCGCCAGTTACGAACTACGCCTTAAATCATAATTTTTGTGAAGTAGGACGGTACCCACTATGTCATTATTCGTCTTTCTGCGGATAAGCGAGGTACCCGCTACACATCTCTAAGGAGAGAGAGAGAAACAACATTTATTGAAAAAAATAATAATGTGGATCATTGCGGGTGGGGCCCTTCTTCCAAGGCTCCACTGGCTATAGCGGCTCGGCGGGCCTGATTTAGGGTTGCCAGTTGGCTTCTCAGAGTCCGTTCAGCGAGTCGCGCCTCCCACGACCACGTGTGTATCGGGTGTGTATGTCCTGTGTCGACTGTAGCCGGTCGCTCGGCACAGCGGTAGGTTATGTGTGTGAGTGTTGGAACATCTCCGCACCACGGGCATGCGTTGGGATATCTCTCTGGGTGAATGACGTGAAGCCTATGCAGATTCGGAAAGGTATTGGTCTGCAGGCGGCGCCAGTCCCGCGCTTGGTGTCTGTCGAGGTCCTTGTGAGGAGGTGCCCCGATGCGCCGATCTAATCTTTGTTTGTCTAGAATGCCACGCCGTGTCACCACATCATCCGTGTCCTCTTCAGTGGCGTGTGGTCCTGGGGCTGGGCCGCTGAGTACTCGAGCTTGGCAATGAACTAGTTCATTGCCATCCTGGCCCGTATGGGCCGGACACCAGACCGTGATCTAAGAGGAGTTCGCTTCCCAGTAGCTGAATGGCCTTTGTTGGTAATATGCCCTTGAGGTACATTCGACAAGCTGCCTGCGAGTCTGAGACCACGTAGGCAGAGATACCTTGTTGGTCTGCCATTCGAATGGCGAGAGCGATAGCAGTTGCCTCGGCTGCCGCGGAGGATGAAGTAAGTAAGGTCGCGGAGTTGGCAAGTTTGCCCCGGTTGGCTACAGCGAGAGCGTAGGCGGGAGCTTGCCCTTGCTGCTTTGGGTAGGGACAAACGTCTGTATAGTAAACGTCAGGGTGGTCCTTTAGTCGTTGGAGCTTCTGTACTCGAGCTTTGCGGCGTCCTTTATGGTGATATGGATGCATATTGCGGGGGATAGTCTGCGTCACGATGCGTTGTCTGAGATTTTGTGAGAGTAGGCCGGTGACTTCTGACCAATATTGCGGTGAGATTGGAAATCCGAGTCTTTGTAAGAGAAATTTCCCCTGTGCTGTGCCGCAGAACCTTTCTCGCTGGGAGGAGGAATTATGTTCACCTTGTTGATGCTGCATGTGGCTGATGAGGATGAAGAATTATGGCTGAGCCCTTTGCAATGGGTGGGAAACATTAAACCACACATTTGGCGCGCTATTGGCATTGTGCGATGACTGGTTATTATTTTACTCTTCTGCCACGCTATATTGAATAGCGTTGCGACAGAGGTTTAGATCCGTCCTACCGCTGCAACCAGTTGTTGCGACGTTAGGGTTGCGTCGTACCCGGACTCCATTTGGCAGCGTGACAGAGTCTCCGGATTGAGGAACTGATGCTAGCAAGTTGGCAAAAAGAAACGAAAGAGGTTTACTGGTACATTTTTGTACACTTAATTACATAGTGAAAAGGTAAGAGTTAAGCGACGAGCGAACTGGATGAGCCTTTAACTCAGGGCTCAGAGCCCTTTTTCTCACTCAGCACCATCGTTATAACCCCCCAGGCTGGCTACTCCTTCTTGATTGCAACCAACCACACACACCACACCACCATGGCACCAGCAAATAGCACTGTCGCTGAGGGTGTCACTGCAACAGCAAAGTTTTTACGGTCCACAACACGCTTGTGGGGTTAGCCGGGAGAACAGGATACTCGGGCAAGTTCGTCGGCCTCTCCCCAGAAGGGCAGGAAAGGGTTTACGGCGACTGAAGGCTCTCGTCAAAACATACAGGACCGGTCGGCCCCGCAGCATACCAAACCATGTCAAAGTAGCCCATTGTGAAGACGTGGCCAACTTTGACGTCGCTCAGCTAGGTCATTGCATCTCTGCTACCCAACGGAGCTCGTACGAGGCTTTTCCCACTGTGAGGGCGCTTCCCGTCGCGGGGAGTCCGTTTCTGGGATAGATGCAGGTGCCCCAGTAGTGTGAGAACGCATCGTCCGTTCATTCTCATAGTCACTGCGTCTCCAACCACGGTCAGTCGTAACAATAGGTTAACGCGATGCTTTGCCCGACATAACGCCTGTATAGGGTCTGTTTTCAAACTAATTTGAAGCACCAGCGTGACTCTTTTTTTTGTGGTTTTTTCTGTGGTAGAATACTCCACTGCCACTCAGAGGGCCCGAGCCCAAATCAAATCCCATTCGATCCTGGGTATTTTTTGCTCATTTTATTTTTTCATGTCTAACCGGTAATTTTTTGTCTATCGGTTACGCCACCGATAGTGACGGCGCTCTAAAAGCTCAATGTGATAGAATGGAAAGGCGGGGATGGAAGCAGGGGTGACTAAGGAATAGACAGGAAGGCAGGGAGGGGTACCAGGTTTCTGACCTGCTGGCTACACTGTGCGGGACTCCGATATAAATGCCGCAATTTACGCTCGTCTCTGGTGCGCCACTCTACGTTAAGGTCAAGCTTGATCCACGTCAATGGTCCATGCAAGAACGCTGGATTATTTCGACGCCAAAACGTTGTATTGGTCGCGTTAGTCGGTTCGCCGAAAATTAATGTTCTACGCGTCTTATGTTAGCGGACGCGATCCGCCAGAACCTAGGCACACACAGCTACGAAGTAAAAGAAGCTCATTAATAAATGTCTACGTCATTGTAGTATAGCGCAAGTACAAGCCTGTGTTCGTACTCTCACCGGACCTAGTGCTTGAGTGCTTTTTTCAGCTTTATCAGAAGGAAAAAATGCTTTGTTGTAGCCGAATTTGAACGGCACATCCACGCTTCATTTCTTTCTTTTAGAATCCGGGATGTCTTGGAGTGCGGGTGCTATTAAAATTGCATTTTCTGAACTCCGGAACAAAAAATGCCCTCACCTCCCCGAAGGGAATCGTGAGGAAATGCGAATGCATTTCTTGCGCCGAGAGTACACGGCGTAGTAATTTTAATGGCGTAAAGCTGGACACATCGACGCGCTCAAGTGTCTCCCTTTTGGGTGCCTCTTTCAACGAACGCTTCCTACGTGCGTTCGTAATCACCTCAGGGATGTTGCCACCGCCTTCAATGCAGCGCAAACCCGTTTAGAACGCGCTGTTTTCAGGCTGTGCCAAGGCAGCACAAACGCTACAAACGCGTTTCAAACGCACTGCATTGAGGCGGTGGCGCAGGGAGGAGAGAGAGCGAACGGCGAGAGAAGGAGCGGCGAAGCACTGCACCTACCCCCTCCTACACCATCTCCACACACGCGGGAGCTCCGCCGAGCTCCCGCGATGCGAGCGCCCTCACACGCCAGAGCGCGCTCCTCCTCTCCACTCACTCTCCGCTACTCCGCCTGCACCACCTGCTGCGGTTGCTAGGGGCGAGGATAAGCGCGCGCGCCCGCAGCTGTTGCTATGGGACAGGGAGTGAGAGCGGAGAGGCGCGCGGACAATGCCGGATGCCTTACATAGCCCGACTAAGAAATGCATTCGCATTTAAAAAAAGAATGAAATCTCGCTCAGAATGGGTTCAGACATTTGTTCCTCAAAGCATAATTTATGATCCTACAAAACCTTCCGACGTCACCGGCCCCCTTTTGATAACTTTCGAAAAACACTAATCGCCAGGAGCGCCATGCTTGTTACCGAGTCAGTACGCTGAATTTAAAGTGAGTCCTCTTTTATTCTCGACCAAGCTGGCGGCCAGCGCCCGTCTGAAGGGTTCTATCAATTTCACGGCTGAGCGCCAGCAAAGAATTCTGCACACGCTGTTTGAAGAAAGTAGAACACTACGCACACACACGCTTATTATACAGAAATAACATGAAAAGAAAGAAAATCCCGCAGGTAATTATACTTACTATGAAGGAGCGGATCTTTCGCAATCACCGTGAACTTGCGAGGGATGAGTGCATCGCATTAAAAGAAAAACCTTCTCAACTCTATTGCAAGTCCTTTGCCGGTTGGTCTTCTTCTGTAGTGACTTAAAATTCACTGCAAACTCCTAGTGAAGACATCTGAAGCCTGATTGTGCCCGCTATGTCGTACTTCGTCCATAAACTGTGCCCAAACTACACCCTCGTCTTTATTAGAGCCACAAAGCCAGCGTTAAGGCTTTTGAAAGACACGCATCTCAAGAAGGTATAACTTATTAAGAAATAGGATTGGGGTAGTTGGCGCGGTTCGGCTATTGGCTACACTTTTGCAAGAAGGCTGTACAGTCGTAATCATTATGAGAGGGCACACTGAAATTACTTTTGTAATCGTAATAGCGGCTAAACGCAGTTGGCAAGAGCAAATATGTTGATTACACGAAATGTTCAAGCGGCAAGGCATCTGTTTCCACTCAATACATGACATTCATGTTGGTTTTGTACCAGTAAGAATTGATTACATCTGAATTCCGTGATTTCTCTCATATTTCTCATGACGGTACTTTATCGTTATTAATCCTCTCAGACGCCATCTATGAAGAACTATCCGTATTCACGTCATATCAATGCAACGTTATTTGAAGGCACTGGATATTCTATTGCAACAAAGATAATGTCATATTACACTAATTTATTCCTGTTAGAGCAATTAATTCTAATTAAACTATAATCAAATCTATTTATACCGAAGTCGTTAAGATCTGTTTTGCATAAATGGAATGAAATCTAAGGCTAGAAATATAGTGCAAATGCATTTTCGGTTATGTACACTTTGAGCAACGAAAAATTATACTTTTGACGTGGCTTGCGAGAAGCGGCACGTTGAACGACTCGTTTAACGCGGTAGTGCCTTAGGCAAAAGGACCATATGTAACACTACACTGAAAAATGGATTTAAGTGAAGACAAATTTATTATGCAGGAGGTTCAATTCATCCAAAGCTTAATGTATCTTGCTCTATCGTAGCCCCTAGTTGACGCAACTAGCAAAAACAAGTGGTGTACACAACTATGTGCATAGCGTCTCAAAAGGGCTAAGAGGTGCACACGAGACAGATAACAGAGGCTGCCGAAATCAAGGATTACCTTAGATCGCCAATTGCTACGTCCACTTCGCTATTAAACAATCAGCTGAGTTTTTAGAATTCTGTAATAATTATTTCATCACAATCTCGTGCCGTGTCGTCATAATCATCTCTCAATATCAAGAGGTGACTTTCTCTCTGACATATGACCACTGTTGCTCCAAGATAATATGGAGCTCAATACATAACCACTTCGGGAGAAGCACACGTCACAATAAAAAATGACACCTAAATGCTTTTACTTCATGCTCCTCTTAATATTCCAAAACAGAAAAAGTCAGACAGAGAATTCTAAGATTGCGTCGATGCCCTCGCCTCAATGAGATTTGCTTACTGCACATATTGTTTGAAAAGATTGTCAGCCACGAGGTCTAAACACACACACACACACACACACACACACACACACACACACACACACACACACACACACACACACACACACACACACACACACACACACACACACACACACACACACACACACACACACACATACACACACAAGGTGAACGTGATGCCGAACCATGTTATATACGAATAGGATGTTAATATGGGGAAAACGATGTTCGTTTCCAACTCAGGCTATCGATAGAGACGTATAAAAAATTTAAATTGCTCTTATCAGACTACAACAACCAGGCCCACCTTTGAAGCTTTCTTCCCACAATAAAAATCCGCAAATTTCTCCGTCTCAATTTACATTAGACTCTTGAAGTCTCCTTCTAGAAAACAGTATCTTATGAGCGCCTCGAGGACTATGGCGTTTAGCTGCCCCTTCCTTTTTGTTTTTTACGGAACACGAAGTAAGCATGCTTATCAGTGGCGGGGGTACTTCTCGTTCTAATGGACTCATTTGTGCTTCTTAACTGCACCCGCTCTTCAATGTCGCTTCTGTTGTCAGTATTACACTCCTCCATAACGCTGCGCAAGAAATTCTCTGAAACGATGCCTGTCCCTTGGACTTTGTTACAGTTAACGAAAACCGAAATGCCGCCCAAAAGGTTCCGCCTTCCTGCCTATCAGTGTTCACTTTGCTTCCAGCTATCTATAATTCGTGTCAATTTTTTTCTTTAAACGCCCACAGCCCCGTTAAGGCAAGCGAAGCCAGCCGCAGTGCACGTACCAGCCCTGCATGTGCACGAGCTCCGACCGAGGGGCCAGTGCGCGTGACGGAGGAAGTCAGCGAGGTTAGAGGCTCGTGATATCGACAGACTCCACGTTCGCCGTCATTCGTCCTCGCTTGCTCTCTTGTACTGGTTCGCTCTATCGGTTACGCCGACGCCAGCAACGCCAACAGTGACGCCGCTCAAAGCAGGAACGGGCGCCTAAGAGCTGCGCTCTAAAACATGACGTAGGCCTTTTCGCAGGCCTAGGGCGCCTTACACAGGATAACTGAGTTGAAGGCCACAGCACCATAGAGACGAGCGCAAGCATGTAAGCAGCGATGCTGTAACAATAAAAAAAAAGAAAGATGATGTGGTGAACAGCGGCACCCACTCATTATTTTTTACCCAGTTAAAGGGCGACGTCTGCCGTCTCAAACGGATCGAACCGGATGTGTGGGAAAGCGCTTTTTAAAGACGATAGTCTTTCTTGTGGAACTTAAACGCAGAAATTTTGGTCTGTCTTTCTGTCTGTCTTTCTGTTTGTCGGCACGTCCCTCGATTCAGCCACTCGGCCAAAGTTGAACCACTTGCCCAAGGGCCAGCCATCGTGAACGGCTGACTAGGTTCATACTTGTGTACATTGTTGATCAAAAAGCAAACATTACGCATATCTGAGGCGCAACATCACTAGGTAAGTATTAGGCGATGTGTTCCTTTAACAGGAAATACATAGATACGCAATTTTAAAGACCTTGATGGTATGCGTTTAACGTTGAGACAATAACGCGTTTATTAAAAGATTGCCACAGGTGAAGTGATCAGCGGTCCAAGCCGAGCAAGCACGAGCGCCAACAACAACCGTCTTCGTCTTCTTCTTTCGCAGGCGTTCTTGTCTGCGTCCTACCATGTTACAAATCACTCCCCCGCGAAAAAGGAGCCATCCTGGCGACCTATGGAACAGGTACAACTGGTGGGTCATAATGCGGCTTCAGTCGATCGACGTGAACACTCTCGCGGCCGCGACGACGGCGGTCCGTAGATGATTGAACAGGCTCAATCATATAGTTAACTGGGGATGCTTGACGTAGGACGCGGTAGGGGCCTTCGTACTTAGGCAGTAGCTTTGTGGAAAGGCCAGGAGCGGAGGAGGGAACGCGAAACCACACCAACGTTCCAGGCGAATACGACTGAGGAGGCAGGTTTTCGTCGTGACGGTCCTTCTGGCCCTACTCGCCCTACAATGTTACAACCCTAGTTTCTTAAGCTGCGCTGAAAATGCCACTGCGCTGAAACTTGTCTTCCTCCGTGCCCTCTGCACAAGCTCATGTTGTGTTTCGGTTTCGGTTCAGTATTGCATTGTACGAATGACAGGGGGCGCCGCTCTGGCATTCGTTTTACCCAGGCGACGTGGAAGTAAGAGAGTTTGTGGAGAGTACTCGGTGAGTGCGGACGTTTCATCTCCTTCGGCGCATCGCGCCAAACAGCGTGTTCGGGCTGGCCGGTGTCCCCACCGGTCGCGTTGGTCACCGCCGGTCTTCGCCTGCCGCTGCGCCGGGACTACCAGCCCGCAACACAGCACTCGTGTTTCCCGACATATTGCCAGATGGCGTCCATATCTCACGCAGCGCCTCTTCTATCGTCTTTAGACGACATTTGCAGCGAAGCACGCAGATACGCGGCCAATTTTTTTTAGAACTTTGGACAATTTATTTGTACCGACTCGCACCGTTCGTTGCTTTGCTAAATGTTATTTGCCTGTAACCTTTGTCAGGATGGTTCTTTCTGTTGAGGGAGCGACAACGTTCTCGGTCGTTCTTTTCCTCCTTTTCGCGAAAGCTGCGTGTGCTTTTCTCTGTATTCATGGGAAACACTTCACGGCTCCCTAAGCGGGCGATACGGTACTTCATTCCTCAGACACTTCTTATCTAGAAAGAAAAAAAATCGCAGGATGTCTTATGCCTTCGCCTTAGATGACTCGAAGGCGGAAGCCGTAAGGCGGAGATATTTTACTGTGTACTTTATATCGACGTCCAATGTTCGCTAGTTCACACTCGCAAATTAACTGTCGCTAATCAACCTTCACTAATTAACTCAGCACTCACTAAATTTGCTTTAATTATCATCATATATATGCCAGTGTAACGAGCTGTCTATGGCGAGACAGAGCTCTAAACGACGTGCTCGTGTTTGTGGGAAAAGAACCACGATGACTTAACCGTCATCGGGACAATAACGAGGCCGTTTATGCATAAAGAAAAATAATCTATTTACAGAGGATGATGGAACTCTAATGATAGTAAAGAAATAGAACAAGCGCTAAGAGTGCGAACGAAAAGTCAACGATTGAATGAAGCAAAGAGTGAGTTTACCGGGGCATAGCGGAGGTCAAGTCCCGGGAGAGGGCTGACGGCTCAACGACGTAGAGTGAAGGCACTCGATGCCTGGGTAGCGTGGTACTTGCGCTGCCAGCTGCGGTCGGCAACGCTGCTCACCACCGGGGTCGTTGACCTTGAACGCGCATGGCTCCTGCCACGCTGCTCACGAATGCTGGCCGAGGCTCTCATTGGTAGACGCGTGGCTCGCCTGGTGGGAACGTCCTGGCAACGTTTCAACCACGCCAGGCCCGAGGTGGTCCCGGTTCGGCCCCAGGTACGAGGATGGCTGGTTTGGCCACAGGTGTTTGGACGGCTGGTTTGGCCACAGGTGCTTGGACGGCTGGTTTGGCCCCAGGTGGGAACCTGCTGCTACCTCGAGTCCGGAACCCGACAGGTCTCTGTTGCCGCGCCCTGGTCCTTCGATCGCCAGCCACGTCTGCCTATATTCTTCCCCTTCTTTTTCGATCTCGTCCCACCGCGGGCCCGGTTCCACCTGTCGTCTTCCTCGATGGTCTCAGAGGCGCGCAGTTCAAACGCGTTTCCCGCGCTTCACTGTTCACTTGGCCCTTCACACACGGCCACTTATCACATCACACATGCCCCTCCTTCGGGAAAAAAGTTTCTTTTTTCTAAAAAAAAAAACTTGGAAAGTATGTTTTAGCCGCATTGACCACTTGTCCGCGCAAGAACACTGTACTGTCATGGTGAACACACGTCCGCAAGAGGTCCACAAGAAATGCTCGAATACACACAGGAAAAAAAACGTTGTAGCACTTCCGTGCAAGCTTATGTTACAGCCTACTCATGAAGTCGGCTCCTACATTCTCTGAGCCTCTAATATGTTGAATGACAAAAGAATACTCCTGTATAGCCAAACTCCACCTTAGTACTCTGCTGTTCAGGTGTTTCGCCTTAGCTAGATATTGCAACGGTTGATGATCCGTTTGTACGACAAACTGCGTTCCGTACAAGAAGATGTGAAATTTTTCTATTGCCCAGACTAGTGCTAGACATTCTCGTTCAATGGTGGAGTAATTGCGTTCTCGGGGCAAGAGCTGTCGGCTGGCGTATGACACTGGATGTAGTACGCCATCGTGTTCCTGCATGAGAACTGCCCCGATACAAGTATCAGACGCATCCGAACGCAGTACGAAGATGCGTTTCGGATCAGGAGCTCGTACTATTGGTCCCGACGCAAGGGCTTGCTTCAGTGTCTTGAAAGCCGCTTCTCTTTCTGGGGTCCACAAAATCTTGTTGTTCTCTCTTTTCTTGGTCAACTCTGTTAAAGGCTGGGCCTTCTCTGCATATCTGGGCATTAAATCACGGTAATATCCAGCTAATCCTAGGAAGGACCACAACTGCTTCTTTGTCTCAGGTCGAGTTGCGTTCGCTATCTTCGCCACTGTACTTTCCACTGGCCGAATAGTTCCGCCTCCTAATTGATGACCCAAGAATACGATAGATTCCACGGCTATTTCACATTTTTGAGGCTTAATGGTCAGTCCGGCTTCGCGGACGCGCTGCAAAAAGCGCCGCAAACTGTCGACGTGCTCCTCCCAGGTCTCTGTAGCTACAAGAACGTCAGCGATGCAGTGGACTACATTTGCAATGCCCTGAAGAAGGGTCCTCATTAACCTCGTGAACACGGCGGACGCTGTCTTGATGCCGAAAGGCATGTATATGAATTGATAATGTCCAGATTGTGTCGAGAAGGCGGTTATCGGTCTAGAAGCCCGATGGAGTGGGACTTGCCAATATCCTTTGGTCAGATCAAACTTCGAAAAGTATTTCTTGGTGCCGACCTCCGTGAACATGATGTCCATTCGTGGTATACGCTCGGCATCAGATATTAAGATCTCATTTATACGTCGAAAGTCCACACACGTACGATAAGTATTGTCTGGCTTCTTGACAAGAACTAGTGGTGAATTGTAAGGAGAATTAGAGCGCTCGATGACGCCAAGCTTCATCATGTCTTTTGGCCAATCTTGACCGGTAGCAATATTCTCAAATCTCTTGAGGTACGCGTCTAAGTCATCCCGGTTCTCATTGAACCTTGGCATAAAATTGTGAGGATTGACGTTAGACGATGCTCGAACCTGTCGGCCTTCGTCAGCTACCACTGACTCTCTAACGCCTTAAGCCTGAGCAAGTTGCAGACGCAGCTGTAAAGACCTCTGAGCTTCAGCTTCAAGTTTCCGCTCGAGCTCCGTCTGCTCCATATTCTCCTTAATTACTTCGCGTTCTGCCGCCCTATCGTCTCCAGCTTGAGCCTCCCGTTCTTCTACCCAAGCCTTGAGCTCAGCTCCTTCTAGCCCCATGCGCAATGCCAGTTTCACTAGATCCGAACTCATCTTTGATCGGTCTTCTATACTCTTAGCGAAATGCACTAACTCCTGCGAGTAATAATGCAATGAACGGCTTCGTCCTGTCGTCTTGGACGCCAATGTAACGAGCTGTCTATGGCGAGACAGATCTCTAAACGACGTGCTCGTGTTTGTGCGAAAAGAACCACGATGGCTTAACCATCATCGGGACAGTAACGAGGCCGTTTATGCATGAAGAAAAATAATGTATTTACAGAGGATGATGGAACACTAATGATAGTAAAGAATTAGAACAAGCGCTAAGAGTGCGAATGAAAAGTCAACGATTGAATGAAGCAAAGAGTGAGTTCACCGGGGCATAGCGGAGGTCAAGTCCCGGGAGAGGGCTGACGGCTCAACGACGTAGAGTGAAGGCACTCGATGCCTGGGTAGCGTGGTAGTTGCGCTGCCAGCTGCGGTCGGCAACGCTGCTCACCACCGGGGTCGTTGACCTTGAACGCGCATGGCTCCTGCCACGCTGCTCACGAATGCTGGCCGAGGCTCTCATTGGTAGACGCGTGGCTCACCTGGCGGGAACGTCCTGGCGACATCTCAACCGCGCCAGGCCCGAGGTGGTCCCGGTTCGGCCCCAGGTACGAGGACGGCTGCTTTGGCCACAGGTGTTTGGATGGCTGGTTTGGCCAGAGGTGCTTGGACGGCTGGTTTGGCCCCAGGTGGGAACCTGCTGCTACCTCGAGTCCGGAACCCGACAGGTCTCTGTTCCCGCGCCCTGGTCCTTCGATCGCCAGCCACGTCTGCCTATGATGATGATGATGATGATGATCCTCTACACATGGCTCTTACCCACTCTGGGGGATTGGCCAAGAATTGTAGATATGAAGATTTAAAACTACTAAGTTAACACAAAAGACAAGCACACATAAAAAGAACTAGTGCAATAATTATTTCTACATTCAGCACAGACTTCTCATCCTAACTAGAAATTAGAATAATGAAATTACTGTGGTACCGAACGTCTTCTTTTTTATTGATTTTTTTTTCTTATTGATTCATTGCTATTATCGGAACAGGTTTGCATTTAAGAACTTAAAAACACATTCGTTTTGTTTCCTGAAGGAAAGCAATTACGGCATCAAAAACATTCCTGTGGCTGACGCCCAAATCCGAAGCACCGAAGGTGAGAATAGCGTCTATTGTTAAAATTATCCCCAGCTTAGCACAATGAGTTTCAAGAAGTCTTTTTCTTTGTAATATATAGCGGCGACACGATATTCTTCCCCTTCTTTTTCGATATCGTCCCACCGCGTGCCCCGATTCCACCTGTCGTCTTCCTCGATTGTCTCAGAGGCGCGCAGTTCAAACGCGTTTCCCGCGCTTCACTGTTCACTTGGCCCTTCACACACGGTCACTTATCACATCAAAGCCAGTGATTCTTTCGCTCGCGCTTGTATAGCTTTCGCTCCCCTAGATGTCTGTAGGCCGGGTAATGCGAACGCCACTTTTTTAAGTACTCTCCGAGACGCTCTGACGAAGCTTTCTGTGAAGTCTGCTAAGCCAGGGCATCGCCTTCCTTATCGTCTTGGTTTCACGCTTTCGCAAAAACGAAGTGAGAGTGACGCGAACGCTGGCTTTTTATTATTTCTGTCTTTATTCACTTGACTCTTCTCATGAGGCAAGTATGGCTTTCGCCCTAATATCTGCCTCTTACAGCGGCTCTGAAACGTTTTATGGCAAAAGCCCTGGATGCCTCATCAAACGCGAAAAGTGACAGTCGGTGTCAACACAATTGATTAAAAAATCATGTGGTGACGTCAACATATGACGTCATCATTACGTCACAATATTGTGACATCATAGTGACGTCGCAACAAGGTGACGCACCCCGACCTCACTTGATGACGTCATGACATCACAACGCTTGGTGTAAGGTGGAATGATCCCGGATGTACCGCCAAACCACGGGAGGCGCACAAAGCTTTTGGGCGGGGGGGGGGGGGCGGATGAGATTAATACAATTGACTGAGAAGAAAAAAGATAGCTCGCGCCTTCCATTTGCCTTAGGCAAATGCTTAAGGGACCATGTTTAACTCTCGCTTCACTTTCCGAATGCCCCTTAAAAGCGTGCTCTTCCAATAGATGAGTTTATGCGAGGAGAAGCCAACTTGAAAACAGCAGGAGCTTCCCTGAGATCAAGCTCGCACATTTTGAATGCGTAGGAATAGATGGAGTATTCGGAGAAACATGTGTATGTATACGTATGTATACGTTGGTGTTTGTTCTATCTTTGTGGGTTGCTCCGCAGAAATTCAGTCAAGGCACATCTGAACTCAGTTTCTTTTAGTAAAGAACTTGGTTAACTGTGACTGTAAACTGAATCTCGAGTACCAGGCTATCGTGTCCCTTGGCGAGCTTCCCTACCCTAGAAAGCGCAGTAGCGGAACATCCACAGTCACGGGACTTCAGCAGAAAGGTAACGTGTGAAGCCACTGGTACAGCGGCCCGTCATTGGCGACTCTGGCTCTGGAAGTAGACTTGCCGGCAATACATTCGGAGCCGCGTAGCGGCACGACGTAGATTAACCCCTCCCACTCACCTCCCCCCCCCCCCACCCCAGACACGGGCCAACCAATGACACTGGCAAAATAACTATGCCTATGCGGCGCCAGGCCGCACCTTTCCCTTTCATTAACGTTTTGGCGGTGATATGACGTCACACGTAAGGTTTCTGGTCACGTGACGGCGAACGGAATGGCGCTACTGCGCTTTTCAGGGTATGGAAACAAGCAGTCCCGTGATCCGCCGCTGTGGCCTATTGGTTATGGTGATTGACTGCTGACCCGAAGGTTGCGGGATCGAATCCCAGCCGCGGCAGCCGCATTTCTATAGAAGTAAAATGTCAGAGGCCCGTGGGCTTACGCTTAGGTGCACGTTAGAGAACCCCAGGTGGTCGAAATTACGGAGCCCTCCACTACGGCGTCTCTGACATCGTGGATTTTGAACGTAAAATCCATCAATTATTATACCGGCTGTCCCGTGAGCAGTCGATCCCAGACTCCGGGGGGAACGGGATGAGCAGCTGCGCTCAACTTTACAGGCTAGACTATAGTTAAACAATATGTCAGAAAGAAAAGGCGAAGGCTCCTGAATGAATGCGAAAATGTTAGAGTAGGTACCGATTTCAGCACGAGCGGACGTTTGAGTTAAAAATGAGACTTGCAGTAATAATTTGCGTGTACGCACTTTGTGGTGAAGCACTAATACGGCGAAGCACAAGAAAAGTGTGCGGGCAGTGCGGTCCCAGCAAAGCCCACTTTCTCCCCCCGCCCCCTTACACACATAAAGATAGCTTGTTTTGTAACTGCCGAAGAGCGGAAAAATGTGCCCGTTGACGGAAAAAAATTTCCGTCAACGGGCATCGAACCCACGACCGCTCGGTCCGCAATAACAGATGCCGGGCGCGCTATCCACTGCGCCACGGTCACAGACTCTAGAAGCTTTACAAACGCGCCTTTTATATCTACCACTCTCCCGGTCGGCGGGGTGGTGTTGCTCTCTGGGAGCGGCAAAGTAAAGTAATTCATCACTACTGTGGCCTCCGCGATTAGTACCTGCAACGCGTTACACATTAGTCCCATTCGGCTCGTTTTCAATAGAAGTGCAATTTTGTCAGTGCCTTAACACACCGCGATGTGGCGACCTTAACGCAAGCGTCGTAAAAGCGTCCGCCTCGCTCATAGCATCATGCTAATCAAACCAAAAATAGCTCTGCGACGCGCGCCTGCCTCGCCTGGCTGTAACACCGCGTTTCCCCCCCCCCCCCCCTACGCGCTCGCCCAATGCCACCTAGAGGGCGCTGGCTCGCCCCGAGAAAAATTGCGGCCGGGCTAACGGGGCGGCACGACGCGCTTTGCGTTTTCCTCTAGTGCAGCCGTGGTGTTCAATCACATTTTAACATGCCGCAGGATGGCGACCAAGTTCTGCGTCCTATATGCCACGCTATTCTGGCTATCACAAGTCGTTCTCTGATTACGCTTTCACCGTTAACTACTACAGCTACCACAAGGGTTGCTTTATTCGTTGAACATGGACGTTAGTCGTCGGCATGGAGATGTACCACCAAGCATCAAAGTGGGTGCATTCACGTTAAACGGTGCTGTAGCTGCCAGACATCAATATACATTGTGCAAACTCTCTTTTATAAATGTACAGTAAACATTCAGTTACATCAATAAGGGCACGTTTTACTTTCGTGTTATTCCGATTCCTATGACGGAGGGGTCAACCATGCTTTTTTGTCAATATTATGGGTCTTTTGTGCGCCGCTTCATGAAAAACCAGCTCATCAGTACATATTAAGTACGTTGTTTGATAAAGTGCAAGCGCGCAAATGAATGTCAAGATGCGCACCCTCATATTATTTTTTTTAATGTCGCGCGGGCCTTGACGTGATGACATGGCAGCACATAATATAGACGTGAAACTACATGATCTACTTTATGATGCGCAAACGCGCTCATGTGCGAGCGCCATCTGCTGCGGTGTTTACCTAAACGTACACACACTCATCCAGCGCCGTCCACGCGATCGTGTGTTCATAAAACCGGTTCGCAGATGATCGTTGTGTCGCCACATTTCGACGATATTGAACAATACCGTATCCTGATGTCTATGCGTGCGCGTGATATTATAATACGTTGAAAAGTGTGCAGCTCTACGAAAGCTTCGGAAAAAATATTTTGACGTAAGGCCTCATCCTGTATAGCGACCGGTGCCACCTATTCCTGATGATACTGTATTAATCGACTTGTTTTATTTCTGTTTTCACAGGGAAAGCTGTTATCACGTCGCAATGGCAGTGGGGTAGTTGTCCGCCGCCGCTGCCGGTGTCCGTATCCACTATCGCGCGAAAAAAAAAAAAAAACAAATGAAAAAATTCGGTCTCTCTTACTATCATCATCAACCAAGCAATAGCACCTTTAACAGCTGGTAAGGTTCCGTGCCTTCAACCTCGCTTTTCAAGATGAAGCGATGGCCTTAAAGGGCCCCTGACAGCAAAATTTTTGTTGGTGACTTTTTTACTGAAATTTGTAGCTTTGTGTCTGGCAATCCCTAAGTTAAATCGTAAATGCTCTAGCGTATCGTATAACTAATTCTAGCGTAGTTAATTGTGACCATTTTAGCGTCACTTCAAAACGCCCGCCTAAAAACCACAAGAAACTAGCACCCCATGCGGGGGAGCGTCAGAGACCACGGGCACTCAAGCTGTGGTGACGCTGAAAGCGCGGTTTTCAAATCGGGGCCCCGCGCGCGGTAGAGATTTAAAGTATGTGGGTGCCTCGGTATGGGTTAAACCTGTTAAGCGCGTGTCCCCTCACGAAAACTACCTAGAGAGCAGCCCGATAACAAAGCGAGAGGGCTGCGGAACAATAGGCCTCGCCGGGTGCCAGTCGTCGTATTGTGCACGTGCACCCCGCAAACCTTCCGTGACGTCCACAATACTTGCTTTACTCGTGGAACGTTACACGGGGCCTCTATCTACGTCATACCAGGATGTCGCGAGGTGCAGCCAACTCAAATGAGCACTCACGCTTACTTTTAAAACCAAATTAAGATATCTTAAAGGCAACGTTCGTCCTAATAATCAGTCAGATGTGTCCCCGTATACAGGAAAGTCAAACAACAAAAACATCTCGAGGTTTCAATTTTGGTGTCAGGGGTCCTTTAACCTGGGCGACAGATACCACCGGTGGTGTCTGTTATTCTTTGCTTCCACACACCACCTACCTAGCCATTGGTAAGCAGCCACTTTGTGCTCTCGGCCATGGCTCTGGTGACAATGATGGTGTTTGAGGCCCTTGTATATTACAGCGAAAGCTGTTATGAGATCACAAGAGCCGATTTTCACGCGGTCGTTATACGCCGCCGTCGCCACTGGTATCCGTAACCGCTGTCGCGAGAAATAATGAAAAATGAAATCAGAAAATATTTCTAGGAACGGATGAGATTTGAATGTGGGCCCTCTGCGTCGCAGTCGAGTATTCTACCACAGTCACGCTGGTTCTAGAAATTCATTTGCAAAAATACCCTACAGAGGTGCCATGTCGGTCAAGGACTCGTGGTAACATATGTGATATAGCGTTGTAGAAGAGTAAAAGAATAACCAGGCGTCACGCAATTGTAATTGCGCAATGAGTGGGTCGTTGGATGCTTCCAACCCATTATAAAAAGGCTCAGCCATACTTCTTCATCGTCATCAGCCGTAGCACAAACAAAGTACACATAATGCCTTACATATCTGTAGTGATACGTCGCTTATCCGCAGAATGACGAATAATGTCATAGTGGATTCACTGCTTCATGAAAGTTACGGTGCTTTATGGCGTAGTGTGTACCTTGCATATGTACAGTACGGTCCACTGTTAAAGGGAACACTCCAATGAGCACCTTTGAATTGAATTGAATTGAATTGAAGTTTATTTGTCCTGAATTCTTACAGGATCGGGAGCAGAGGCTAAAGGCTATGTAGCCTGACATGGGGCCTCTGCTCCTAAATACAGTTTGGCACGCAGGCCGCTGAACATCTCACTCTGTCGCAGACATTTTCAGAAATAAAACAATAACACAACAATATTTAACATGTTCTTGTTACACAATTTCAGAGAAAACATAACAAAAGAACATCACAAAAGCTTCATCAAAAGAGACTTCATCAATACACAATGTTAAAGAAAGCATAAGAAAAACTACAACACAACTCAAATTGATAGATAGGATGTAACAAATCAAGCATAGGAACTCTAATAAGCATACTCAATATCATGGTTCATTAGGATGGACTTGATAATGGTGTTCGAGGGTATGGAATTGAAATCTATGAGACCGTGTAAACGATTTGACATTGTGGGTATTTGATACTGAACGTGTTGCTTGCCATAATTTGTCCTTAATGCTGGGATTTTCCGGCGTTGCTGACGCATGGTATAATGCGTATTGTCAGGCGGGTTCTGAAGACACTGTGGCTTGTTTTGTTTCACCCATTGCAGAAGTTTGAAATGATACAGTTTTGTTGCCGTTAGTACTACGTATTTTTCAAAGAGTGGCTTAGTTTTCAAGTCCTTGATAATACCATGGTACTGCTCGAATGCTCGCAAAACTCTTTTTTGAAGAACTAGTAATTTTTGATAGTTTTTTTGTGTAGTAGTACCCCATACCAAGATACCGTATGTCATTTTAGAGTAGAAAAGAGCATAATATAATTCTAGTTGTAACCACTTTGGTAAGACTGGGCTGAGCTTATATAAACATCCAACGGTTTTACTGAGTTCTACCGCTAGTTTTTTTATATGTGTGTTCCATGTCAAGCCTTCGGTAAACCATACACCTAGAAACTTCTGGCTGGTGACTTGCTCTATCTCTTTGCCCTCAAATAAAACAGTCGAACTATAGTTACGCGGCTTATTAGGTGGGGCAAACACAATGTATTTCGTTTTACTAACATTTAGTTGCAGTTTATTCAAACTAAGATAAGAGGACAACTTTTGTAGGTAGTTATTAACCTGGTGTTCAAGCTCTAGAATGGATGTGCCGCTGAAGAATATGTTAGTGTCATCAGCATACATTATTAACTTGGGAGAACATGGGATATCACACAGGTCGTTTATATAAATTATGAACAATAGAGGGCCAAGAATTGACCCTTGCGGTACTCCTCTTGTAATGTTTAAGTAAGTGGATGCACTGTTGTTTATACAAACATATTGATGGCGGTTTGTCAGATAGTCTTTCATTAACTCAAGAACCACACCACGTACGCCATATTTGCTAAGTTTACCCGTTAGTACTTCGTGACATACCGAATCAAACGCCTTCCTAAAGTCTATGAACAAACCGAGTGAGTACAGTCTGTGTTCGATGTTTGTGATTAGTTCATGTTTAATATTAAGCAGAGCTGCTTCACAAGATTTATTTTTTTGAAAACCATACTGAGCCTCACTGATCACATTATACTTGTCAAAGAATTTGTACAAGCGTACGTTTATTGCATTCTCGAATACCTTAGATAAAACATGAAGAACGGATATTGGCCTGTAGTTTGTGAATTGCCTTTTATCACCACCCTTGAACACGGGGCATACTCTCGCTATTTTTAGGCGGTCTGGAAAAATGCCAGTTTCAAACATTCTATTTATTATATAAACAATCACTGGAGCTATAATATCAGCTACGTATTTTAGCGGAGTTGCCTTGATCTCATCAAAGCCAGCGGCTACGTTATTCTTAATCTGGTTTATTAATTGTATCACTTCCTCTGATGTCACTGGAGATAGTGACACGGAGTTTTTAAGCCCGTACTCTTTTAATGTAACACAGGGAGCTGTACTGCTATCATTTTTGTATTCTGCACTGGTCACAAAGTAATCATTCATCTTATTCGCTGCGTCACTATCAGATAAGGTGCCTGCACTGGTTCATTTTGCTGGCCCTCTAACAGGAAGCGGAGTGGGAAACATTGTTCATACACTGCACGAGTCTGCCAAAAACAGGCAGAAGTGTCAACCACGAGTAGTTTTATGCAAATCTAAGCCACTATGTTTTCGCAAGAGAGCTAAAATCCAAACTTGCCCTGCACGCAAGTGTTCCCTTTAACAGTGGAGCCGTCTGTACATGTATTAGTTGCCCCAAGCGAGAGTACAACGGCCTCTGCAAAGGCCGCTCTTCCAGCTTTCGCTGTGACTGTAGTGCGTGCTCCGCGCAGACCTGGCGATATTTTTAGTTTGTTGTTTTTTCATTTCGCCCCCATGAAACGTGGTCGCCGTGGCCGGAAATTGAAGCTCGCATCCTTCACCTTAACAGAACAAAACATGACCCACTATGCTACCATGACAGGTAACATAGTGAGGCCTTACTGCTTGACACCATGTTAGTTTTTCCCGAAACGCATGGCACTCGGCTGAACAGCATGTCCCGAGCTTCAATGTTGTAGATGGACCAACTTTATTGTGGTCCCTCGGACTTTATCGTGGTCCGTTATTGTGGTCCCACGTTTGTCGGCCGCTCCCACGTCGGAACAGAAAGTCCGAGTCTCTGTGAAGCGTCGCGGGCCCGTCAGACTGTCCAAAGCTGTTCTTCGAGTCCCGAGCTGGTACTAGCAGTCTCCCGTTTGGACGGCGTTATGACATATATTTTCGCTTCAGAAGTTTACAGTGCTTACAGGAGAGTCACTGCAGATTACAGGAACATACAAATCGCCGACTCCGTGCTGCCAAGCATTCCGACAACGGTTGTTCCGCAATTCAAACAAAATTCAACGCCGAGAAATTCAAAACCACTCAATTAACATCTGTAGCAACGCAACATGTTCGCGCGGTCATGACGACGAGGATATGCATAATCTGTTGTTCGACTGTGCCAAGCACATGACACATCGACAGCGAGTCGAACAGCAACTCCACTTGCTGGACTCGGAGCGAACTTTATCATTAGCGAAAATACTAGGCCTATGGCCATGAGGGATAAATCACAAAGCAGTCGAAGTGCTTCAACGATTTTTTGAAGACACTAATATTTTTGATGAAAGTTGAGTGAACTACATCGAAAGTGTGCACCGTGCTTGTGTCTGTGCTCGTAAAGCGAGAACTTTTGAACTCACCAAATGCATGACTGTATATATTCATATATATACTTCTTGTTTCTTAAGTTTGATTTTTATTCTAGCAACCAAGTGAAAAGGAGCAGCCGTCGTCAAGGAATGCCGAAAATCCGTTCATTTATTTTTATTTCAGTAAAACAAAACCGGACCACAGGAAACAAGGCATTATCGTTTAATGAAACTAGTTTACTCTCGAACTAGCATGTGGAAGCCGAACTTGTTGGTAAATGTGAGCTAATCGAGGTCTCAAAAGTACTACTCGGTCTATGGCGACGGAGTGGAGCTTGTTGCTTGGCTAGTTGATTGAGACTGTACCAACATAACTAAAATTATGGCGATTTAGCGAAAAAAAATTAAACCAATACAGGGATGATGAAGTGGAGTGGAATGAGTTAAAACTCTCCCTGTTGACCACAGCAGGGTTGAAATTTGGGATTGTTGGTGCATTATCATCGACGAAAATAGCGCTGGTTCAGCAAGGACACACGAACACACAGGACACAGACGCTTGTGGCTAGTGTCGAGAAGCTTTTGGCGAGTGTCAGGTCATGTGCCTTCGTGTTCAACCAGCGCTATTTTCTTCAACGATATTGCTCCCTTCACTCGTTATTCTTCGTCTTTTTTTTCCTTACGCGCAAGATGGCAATGGCGTCTGTAAATTTATTTTTCTGATGTCGTCATTTCCTAACACAACAATACACATTTAGCGCACTTCTTACCCTCCTATCTAACATCCTCTTGAATGTCAAACTATAGTTTCAGGCACCGTTAATTTGCAGATATCAACCGTGCAACAGGTGGAACGCAATTCAACCCGAAGGCAACGGATTCACCTGAAACCATCGATAGAAACGAAAACGCCCTGATACTATAACACATAGTAGCAACTGATATTAACGCGAGGGAGTAAGTATTGTGGTAGAGGACGATAGGCGTGCAAATACGGACGCAAGACAGAAGTGAAGACACCGCGAACGCCGTGACGACTTTTGTCCGCGTTTGCACGATAACTGCCAACTAGCTCTGCTTCCTGTCATTCTAAGTATTATCGCCTCTGGCGTGCTCACGGGGAAAACGTTAGGCAGGCACACAGGTGGATTTACTATTGCTCTAGCGATGACGCGAAAGGGCAAAGCCCTCTGCGCAACGCACTTATATGCAAACTGCGCAGAAGGTCTTGCTGTAGCGATGTTCGAACACGCAGAACACACTTGGCAAGGAACCGAAGGTGCGAATACGGCGAAGGCGGCACATCGACGAGGTAGCTAATCGCAACGCGCACTGCACGAGTTCTCGGCGTCAGCTGCACGAAGCGTCCGAAGCGAGGTACCCCTTGTGTTCGGCATGCTTGAGAGCGGCGGCGGCGTGGAGAAGCCGCGATCTCCTCCGATGGTACTTGAACCACAGCGCCATTCCGGTGGCAGCCGCTACGCATAACGCTGCCGCCGCAGCAACGCAGACGATGATGAGGGTCGTGGCGTCCTTGGGTGGAAGCGTGGCGGTGTTCTCTGACGATGCTAGCTCTGCGAAAAGAAAAAGGAGACAAGTAAAGCAAAGTACGACGCGATCGTAAGTTAACGTAACCAAACGCAATGCTTGACGCACGCATCTCTTAAATGTGGTGATAGAAAAATGAAAAGCTACAACAGAATGAACTTCGATAGATCCCAGCTCGTGATACACATCAGGGCCGCATAGGGGAGAGGGTAAAGTATTGCATAGGCATGCATATTATGACTTCGGAAGGGGTGGGAAAGGGAAGTGAGGGTGAGAAGGGAAAGGAGGAGGTTAGAGAGTAAAGCATAGCATAGCCTTGTATAGTTTAGCATAGCAAAGAGGTGGGAAGGAAACGGAGGATGAAGAGGAGGGAAAGAAGCAGCGGTACGCCACCTGCTCCGCTGTTTTCACAGTTTTCGCATCCCTGTAGTGCGCAGCTGCCAATTTTTTTCCTTGCTGAATCAAATCATGTACCTCCGCGTTCCCTGAGGGTCTGTGCCGGCGCCAGGGTCCTGACGTAAGCGGCGAACGCGTTCGCTTCCGTCTCCAGCCTCGCCAGCACCAGGTAGTCCGTAGCCGGTCTGAGACCGGTCAGGGAGAGCGGGTCCCTGCCGGTCACGGTGGCGGTGACCCAGAATCCTCGCACCGACCGGTTTCCCGCCGTCGCGTCGAACAGGTCTAAGCGTAGTCGGGTGTTGGACGCTTTCGCTCCGCTGTCCTCACCCCTCCAGGCGCGACCATGTCGACGCGAAGAACACGTGATCGAGAAAGAAGTGTCCGTGTAGTTCCCGACAACGCAGTCTAGGCTGGATGCTCGCTCACCTGCAACACAGACGGAGCATCTTAAAGGGCGCAGGCGTGCGCATGGGAGGGCGGGCACTGATGCAACACACCCTAATCATCTTAAGGGGCCGCTTATTTGCCTCAAACCTTAACTCAGTGACGCCTTTCGCGCTAAATATATGACAGCAGCGCAACACGGGACAAAGACGTAAACGAGCAAGCATGTACAAAAGCATTTATACAAGTGGTCTTGTACATGTTCTCTCGTCTACGTCATTGCCCCGTGTTTCGTCGTTGTCCTCTAGTTATCTATGGACCAACTAGCCCAGCAACGAAATTTATTAGGCCTTCCACGTCATTTCTTAATGCTGAGCACGTTTTTGAAGCACGTCTTTGAAGACAATGGCGATACAGGACCCTTGTTGTTGCATTGAAAGAGCAGTGTGCAGCATCTACCACATCTAAGGCGAAAACCTCATTTGTATTCAAGCCGGTAAAGCCAGAAAGTTAATTCTACTTCACAAAGGAAATGTCTCTTATAAGGCGTCTAATCATGGTGTCCAGAAAAAAATAGTTTTCCAGAATATGAATTAAACATTAGGGTATTAGGTCTTCATTACAAATGAGGGGTTCACATTACATGCGGACGAACCTGTACTTGCCATCGCTGCGATCAAACTTAGTTCCTCTTAAAGAAGCACACTGCGCGCGCCTATGTTAAAGGGGTCATTAAAACACCCCTCGGGCTTAGTGAGACAACACATCCTGCGGAAAGCCGAGACTGTTGTGAACAGGTCAGCAAAATGCTGCAGTCGTGCGTGGCAAGGAGAGTAAGAAGCAGAGCGTGAAGCTGCCATTTTTTTCACGTGACCTCCTGTTCATACAGATAGATGCTTGCGTTAACTCTCTTCGGAGTTATCGGGGCCTGCTGTTTGACGTCACACAAATGATAGCATGCTATTGGCGAATAGCCGACGTAAATCAACGGCGCCGCTTCATCTGACGCGCTTCCTGCTACGGGATGCCACGAATTACCGGCGTCGTGCTCCATAGTCTGCTAATATTACACAGTAGCTGCACTAGCGCGCGCAGGAATCACCAACGGAAAGAGCGATCGCGTTTCATCACGTGCTCTCAAGGTCATGATGCATTGACGTAACTTCCTTTCCCGCGCCATTCTTCCCTTTGTAGGAAACAGCGTTGGACTAGAAAAGCGGGAAAGCGCCCTAAATCATGCGACCAATTCCTGTAACTCCGCTCGTTCTTGACTGATTTCCGAAGAATTTTTGCGGCAATGGATTCGTGAGGCAATCGACTGCGATACTGATGTCATTCGATGATTACTTGAAAAAAGTGGATCAGGACCCCTTTAACAATTTGGTCGTTGTTACGTTAACCTTCTGCGAGCTACTGTTCAAATATGTTGTCCCGTAATATCACCTAAAGAGCTTAATCGCTTGTTGCAACAAATGTGCAGCGTTGGTGTACAACACAACGATGTCGTTCTCTAAACGGCATGCTTACATTTAAATATTCGCTCTCGGCCGGTCCGCGTAACTCACACAGCCTTCGTTGAATGCTTGCAGGCACAGGCCTAGTCGGCTGGTTCCACCCCCCACACTCATACATTTTTTCAATTTTGCATCTATGTATATACACGCACACACATAAACGCACGCACGAACACACGAGTCGTGACCTTCGTCAAGCCGGTCCTGCGGCCTATAGCTCGTCCCCTTCTTTTTTGACAAAGAAGAAGAATGAATGAATGAATGAATGAATGAATGAATGAATGAATGAATGAATGAATGAATGAATGAATGAATGAATGAATGTGTCACGGACGGCGATTTTTGCGTCCCGGCGTCACGGCGAATTAACGGGCGCCGCTCTTCCCCGCTGACGGGCGGGAGCCGCGTACTCTTGAAAAGAGCTGGGAAGTGCTGAATGGGGTGTCCTTCTTCGAACGTCGCCGCTGACGATTGATCCTTTGTACCTACGGCGGCGGCGGCAGGATCTTGCAAAGGCCGCGAGGTACTCCGAACAAGCTTTTGACTTCAAGACGCTCCGGCTGAGAGCCAAGCAAACTGACCGTTCCCACGGGAAAAACTTCTGGTGGACAAGCCGTATGGCAGCACCCCAACAGATTGTCACCCTCGCTCAGTTGAGGACCCTCTCCTAATTAAAAGGGGGTGTGGTCAGTGTATTTTTAGGGCGGAGTTTCGAACAATGAAAGGCGCATGATTGGACCCAGGTAGAGGTACCTTGTTCCCCCAGGAAAAGGATAAGGGGACACGAGGATGATTTAAGCGCAGGATTTGGCCCTGCTAAGCAGTCTAGTCGCTTACCAACATGGTGTAGAAGCAGATCAACAAGTATCCCTTCTGGAAGTTTTTAGTGTGGCTCTTTATCGGCTGGCCACCTAAACTTAGCCGTTCGTTTAGTTGTGACGAGAAATTAACGTCCGCATCGTAGACATCGGAGCTTCCTCTCGGGTTAGCTCAACCTGCCCGAGATCGCCTTCAAGCACTAGCCTCCCGGAAACACCAGCGTTGCAACACCACCGACATCGCAGTCGTGCCAGAACTCTCTGTGACTTCTCGCATCCGATCGTCGTGGACTCAACGCTGCCGGTCATCACACGTATGCCTTCCCCTGTTTATATCTTCGAACTTTCGCATCAGTAGTTTTAGTGTTTGTTAGTTTTGTGTAGTTTATAATCCTTCTCTCCTGTATCTGATTTATTGAGTTTGTATGTAGTTGTTAGTTTGTAGTAAGTGCTGTATTAGAGTTCTTGTGCCGCAATATCCTTAGAGTAAACTTGTTTTGTTTTGTTTTCCCACGTCTCTGATCTCTTCACTGTCTCTGCTTACGTATGGAACGAACTAACCTGCTGTCATCCCGTCGCCGACTTCGCGCTGGCGTCGCTGGTGGCAGCTTGTAACAGAATGAATGAATGAATGATGGTTATACCTTCACCCTCACCCCAACCGACAAACATTTCTAGCTACGTTTCTGCTTACAGGCATGCAGCGAATAGCCCTGTAGATAGTGTGTCTCCTTCCCGGAGACAGTTTTGCTTGACTGGGAGCGCATCTAGGTGGTCACAAAATGAGGAATCGACTTAAAAATTTGATATTTTTTACGTCTTATCTGAAACCGGTCTCTACAAGGCTCGCGCTGCGTGCCCACGGCGTTTCTCGCCCAGCAGAGCAGCGTTGCATGAAATAAGTGCGCATCGACCAAAACTTCGAGCTGGTTCGATCTCCGGAGTTCTGGAAGTCGTTCTCCTGACTGGGAGTCTCGGGTTCCGGTGGTGGTGCCCTCTGTTTGGGTCACGTGACGTCTCTTGCCGGTGTCATCCTCGACTATCCAAAAGAAGTGCAAGCCTTCGCCGGGATCCGCACTCACGTCGCAGGTCACGTTCAGTTGCTCGTTCGGCCTCACCGCCAGGACCTTGTCTCGACGAACGCCGCAACGTGGCGCGTCTGTAACAAGCGAGGTGGCGGGTTTGGGCTAGTTAGTACTTCGGTATACTTCAGTGTTCACCATGAAGACCATGCGAAAGGCGCGAGGACAGGCAGAGGCAAGCGATTACTTTGCACTAACGTTTATTCAGGCGAAAGCCTTAGATGCCTCATCAAACGCGAAACTTGTGGAAATCGCGCTCATCGCCACCTCATAACTACACGTGCTGCGCATAGGGGTGCGCGCGTCCCACACATGCCCTACAACAGCGCCCGCCAACACGATGCGCAGGGAGTTGGCGACAGACTGGCGGGGTGTGTGGGCGTGTGCGTTGGACGACCGGTGTAGTGAAGGATAATCTGTGAACGGCAAGTGTGGTGGCCGGGAGGACTATGTTGGTCTAATGAGCGTAACCGTTTATTGGTTCCTGTTACTAATAAATGTTTTTTTAGTTGTGAGGCAGCGAGACAACCCGTCGTTTGGTCAGGCGGTGAGAACGTCCCCCACAAACTTTAGCGCCGGCGTCAGCCCAAATGATGCGAAAAATCACCACCAGGTGAAGACGTCCCCGTGTGACATAATGCTTGATCTGTGACGTCTTCGTGACGTCACAGACCGCCAATGTTTCTGACGTCAACATGACGTAACATAAGGCGACGTGACATGATGACGTTGCCACATGACATTGTCGCTTGGTCAAAGGTGGACCGTTTTAAGCTGTGCAATACCACGTTAGGTGTAGAAAGCTTTATGAGTTAGACAGGAGAAGACGGGGAAGCTGTGACGTCATGATGACCTCCCATTGTGACGTCATCACGTCATTTTTTTCATCAGTCGTATGCCGACGCCACCGGAAGCCGACGCTCAATTTTCGAGTTTTATTAGGCGTCTAAGGCTTTCCCTTCAACATTCACAAACACGAAAACATTCTTCATGTGCCAGCATTGAGCCGCCTGTGTTTAACCTGAGCGATGACCACGTCCATTAGCAAACATAACGTGTTGGGCTGGTTACAAAAAATAGGTCCCGCACATACTGGCGCTCGAGATATTTGAAGCAGAACGCAGCGCACTCACGTCTGACTCGAAGTTCTAGCGGAACGCTCTCCACGCTCTCGCCGTCAGCGGTGTTGGCCGTGCAGGTGTAACGCCCGGACTGGTCGGCGGTCACCCCTCGGATGACCAGGTAGCGAGCCGTGACCAAAGCATCGGACGGACCATCATCGCCAGCGAGTCCCTTCATTTGCGTTCCCTCGTGACGCCAGATGACCTCGATGACTTTGGAAGCAGCAAGCACCGAGCACTCCATGTAGACGTCCGCACCTTCTACGATGTGGCTGGAGTTGAGGCCCAAGCCGAGGCGGATGCCAACCTCCGTTTTGTCTACGAGATGTTTTTGGGACAATTGGAATATGTAATAGAAGAAACGAAAAACCTGCTACGGACGCGTTCACAAGAAGAGAAGACAACAGACATACGCTAGACACACGCTTCCAGCGTGTGTCTGTCGTCTTTTCTTCTTGTGTACGCGTCCGTAAACTGGTTTTTCGTTTTTTCAAGTATGTACCAACAGGCCCAGCATAATAGAATAGAGTGTCAGCACGTAATAGTAAGTGCCTCACCAGAAAGGTTCTCATTACAAAAGTAAATGTGGATTTTAGCGTTCATGTATAATCTTCATAAACTGCACATTGGACTAAGAGTGATGCTGTAATTCGCGATCAGACTCTACAGTTATATTGCAAAGGTTGACATCCTGATGGAATCTAACCGCAGAATTCTGAAAGACACTAAAAACAAGAGCAATGCGCGTAGGAACAAAGCACACAAATGCAATGCACGCATGATCAACGCACACAGGTTCAATGCAAACAGGGTCAATGAAAACAGAAGTACGGAAACACAGGGCAGTAAGCTGTCTTAGAACGGAATCCATTATGGTTAAGTGCAAGCATATAACCAAGCATCCTTGTTTTCGGTCAAGCGCCTACGCAGAACGTACTGCGTTCCGGATATTGAGTTCACTACAGTATTTCAGGCCTCATCGACATCATGCCTTTCACTTACGCGACATGTCCACCTTGAGGAAGCGGCTCAGCACTCCTCTGCTCTCGGGTAGGTTTCCGTTGATTGCTCGGCACTCCAAGAGCCGTCCCGACTGCGCCGACGCCGGAAGCAGGAGCATGCTGGTGGTCACGTTGCCCGCGGACACGCTGCGACTGAAAGCCGGGTCTACCGTGACACCGTCCAGGAACCACGTGACGTTTGCCGCCGGTCGGCTTCCGGTGGCTTCGCACTCGAAGCTCTTGGTATTCGAGAATCCAGAGGGCGAACTAAATGATGTCGCAACCGCAATTTCGCGGTCGGACAGAGCAAGAACCGGGCCAAGCGTCGTAGCAATGGTGGCGGACCTGTTTCGTAGCGAATGTTGAGTAGCTGCACTGGACGATTCCACCGAGCCTGGAGGCGTGTCAGTCTGTTGAGCAGGCCAGCTCCAGATGGTTACAGCCGTTGGAGCCACTGGGAAAGAGGTGAAAGTCGACTGTATATTGGGTGAGTTGGTTCGGATTCCCACTTGAAAAAGTGCGGAAGGACAGCCACAAAAGAAAGGCGAAAAAAGAGAACACGTTTCTTCTGTGGCTGCCTTTCCGCGTCTTTTCAAATGTGAAAGTTAAAAGTGGCTGCGGCTATGAAGGTCTCTGAGAAAACTAGCTCATAAATCAAGCGTAAAATCAAGCGCAAAAAAAAAAACACGCCAGGCCTGCACTGAAACCGCAGCATAGTCACAGCGAAAGCTGGAAGAGCGGCGTTTCTATTGCCCGTTGTAAGCTCTCTTGGGGCTACTAATACAAGTAAACTAGCAAGGTACCCACTACACCATAAATCACAATTTTTGTGAAGTTGGGAAGCACCTACTCAGCCATTATTCGTCATTCTGCGGGGAATCGAGGCACCAGCTACACGTCTGTAAGGCATTATGTGCACTTTGTTGACGCGACGACTGATGACGATGAAGAATTATGGCTGAGCCCTTCGTAATGGGTTGGAAGCTTTAAACGGCCCACCAGTTATGTAATTTGCATTGGGTGACCGCTGGTCGCTATTTCCCTCTCCCGTCATGCTGTATTACATACATTGACGTGGGAGAGAGAGGGGGGGGAGGGGCGAAGAACTTTACTGAGACCCCGAGGAAAGGATCATGCGCTTATGGGCTTCCTTAGCAACCAATACAAGTGCACTTGCGAGGAACCCACTACTCTATAAATCATTGTAATTTTTGAGAAGTACGGAAGCAGACACTGTGCCATTTTTCGTCATTCTACGGAGACTCGTGGTACCTGCTAAACGCATGTAAGGCATTCTGCGCAGTTTGTTGATGCTGTGCCTGATGACGATGAAGAATTATGGCGGAGCCCTTTGTAATGGGTTGGAAGCATTCAACAACCTACTCGTTGCGCAATTCGCATTGTGTGACGCCTGGTTACAGAACTTGCGTTGTGCGGCGCTTGGTGCTTATTTTACTCTTCTACCACGCTACATTGCATATGCTAATGTGGTTGCTTCCCGACATGAAGCCTGTATAGGGTCTTTTTGCAAAGCAGTTTCAAGCACCGACGTGGCTCTGAGGTTATCTATTGGGAGAATCCTGATACCATATGGATCTAACGGGAATTTCTTCTTGATTGCCCTCTGTAGTATATCTGCCGTTAGACCTAATAATGTTAACCGGCCTCCACTGTCTATGGCGGGCCCGTATGGCGGGATTTCACCGCGATCTAGATGCAACGCACGCAAGAATGTACTTTCGAGAGTGCATGTCGAAATTTGTTGAATTGCAGAAAACGCTGGAGTTTGTACCTGAGTGGTTATCGAGGGTGGAACCCTTGTCAGTGCTCAAGGAATGTCTCTCCCGTAGGAAGGACACCATTTGTTGTTATTTATTCTATGTGCTTGTGATGTTTTCATGTCTGGAAACACGCAATAAAGCAAAAAAAAACATGGCTCAGAGGTTGAATACTGGGTTCCCACGCAGAGGGCCCAGGTTCGAACCTCGTTCCATCCTGGAAATTTTTTTTTCTGATTTCGTTTTTCTTTTCTTATTTCGAGCGATAGTGGTTACGGACACCGGCGGCGGCGGCTGACAAATACGGCGCCAAAAACGGCCGCTGAAATGATCTCATAAGAGCTTTCGCTGTAAAACTGGACGCTTACGAAACGCTTGTTCAACTAAAATGAGGACGATGCAGCGGGTCATCGAAAGAGAAAAGATAAGTGTAACTTTGAGGACAAGAAGAGAGCAGAGTGGGTCAGCAAACAAACTTGCGTTAAGGCAGTCTTCATCAAAATCTAGACAAAAAAAATGGCAAGGGCGGGGCATGTAATACGATGGCCGGACTGGAGAAGCGCCCGGGCGTTCCCGCCCGGGCGCCTCTCCAGTGCAGCCGCGGTAGTACGAAGGCAATGCAATCGCTGGCGTTAAGAGTAACAGACTAGACTCCAATAAAACGCAAGCGCGAGGGGGACGCAGAATGTTGAGCGGGTAGATGAGATTGCCGCTGGGATAACGTGGCCACAGCAAGCACAGGATCCGGTTAATTGGTGAAACATCGAAGAGGCCTTTTCACTGCAGTGGGTGTAGCCAGGCTGATGATGACGGTGAAATGAGGCGTTTTTCATTATCATCATCATCACTATTAATGTCATAATCATCCTTGTTGTACTGCAGTACGGACGGATCGCCCAATTATTTCCAATTTGCCCTGTAGGAAGGAGAATAGGAAATCGGCAACTGCGGCTTTACGGACTGCTTTTTCCTCCCTTTCTCTGCCTCGAAGCTCGCCTCTACCCTAACCGTTCAATGATACGGCATTGAGTCTACAAATCGTGTCCTTAGATGCATTGATTAAAATTACACAGAAGTAGGGGGGAAGCTTAAGGTATGAAGTGATGAAAAATGATCAAACGAAGATTGCCACTGTAGCCAATCATTCGACACGGCCTATTGTCGTCGTAGGCGTTGTCTCTTACAGAACGTCTCCTGACTGAAAATAAGTAGACAATCAAAGCAAATTGAACAACACAGATGTTGATATCTTTCTGACATTAATAACAAAGTGTCGCGTTCAAATAAACCGCTGACTGGTGCTGCGAACATAGCCGCGAATATCCGACAGCCGCAATCTTAGTAGAAAAGAAAAACAACAAGTAGAATTAGAAGCTGGCGCGATGATTAATCACTGGGGAATCGCCCATACAACATTTACAAAACCCACAAGGCTGCACGGGAGAGCATCATTTATTGATGTGCGAGGGATGCGAGCTTCTTGCAGTTTCTGGAAAAGGGTAAGTCATTCCTGAGATTGCGCCGTGTGGGCCTTCTTTGAGCTCTTCGTCAAATATTTAATTTCGTCAACAGCAACAGGTACATTGCATCCAAGCAGCATCCTGCAGCGTTCATGCCGTTCTTACGTATCACGTACCACGAAACCATGGAAATCGGTGCGTAGTCGGAGCAGCATGGGATACCTGGGAATATGAAAACGCAGGCACCGTACAGAGGTAATATATTCATTTAGCTCGGAAATCAAGAATAAAGCACGGTTTCCTGCGACATTCGCTATAGAAAATGCTGTGACGTTGCCATGATGCAGTGCCACATGCACTCCAAGAAAAAAATAAGTACGTGTTATTCTTTCCGGTGACTCCTCACTTGCCACGTATAAAACTCCTCTTAAAGGGACAAGTGTAGTACTCGACTATTTAAAGGGTCCCTGAAACGGTTTTTTTAACATTTCGTTTTTTGCTAACACCATTACTGGAGCAAATCACTGGCATCATAATTCAGTCGAAACACCCTTTATTAAGGAAGCTACATATAATAACTACCTTCCCTTCTCCTCCACTCCGCCTTTCACCCTCAATCTTTCCTTCGAGTGCTCGGGGCTAAGCTCCGCCTTCAAGAAGCTCTGCGTCACGATGTGACGGGCGATAACGCTTGCGTGCCGTCGCGTCGTCTACTTCCGGTAAGTCGAAGCCAGCGCAGTAGCCACCGGTGGGTCAGGCGCTGGGCCGCTGGCTCGGCTTATCGTCCGTCTCCTGCGAGTGCCATCCTAGCAGCGTGTGTTTTGTTTCACGGCAGTTCAGACAGTTGCTCAGAATGGACCCAGGCCTCGAAGAGCGGTTGCGCCGAAGGGCCCGAGAAATGGGCTTTCACCCATACAGTGACACGCCATTTCGCAATTCGGCGCTTCGTGCTGAGGGCCCGCCACCACCAGACTCGCCGGGCCGTATTATATCAACGTCGTCGCACACGGGTTGCACTATTGTGGGGTTTTATTTGAGCTCATTATATACGAAACCGCATACCGCACACTTGAACCGAGGATTTCCAGCTGGCCCTAAGACGTACACACTTGTGCAGAGGATTCAAATACATTGTTTTCGATTGACATGCACCCTGTCATTTTTTAATCAGCGCTGGAAATCGCATTCCGGCGAGGGGCATTCTGTGTATATATAATTATTGCGAAACTAGCCACATTACATTGAAGAGGCGGAGTCGTTATAGTTATAATTTCCGAGATTACGTGGAATTTTGTGAGTGCCCACGTGCGAACCGCGCACTATGCACACACAGCACATGATCTGGATCGATTGTGAACTTACCTTTCCACCGGTAAGGAACAAATCGGCAGTGCGTCGGCTTTGAGGGGATACCTCTTCAGAGCGAGGCCGAATCTCTGGATAAACACGGAACTGTGCTCGTAGCCTTCTTGCGGCTTGAAGTGGCGACCGCAAATGCGTATATCCTGCCGTCTATCCGATACAGAGAGTCCGATGCGCTGCAGCCACTCGGCGCGCCTGCTGCCTTCGAAAGGAACACGGTGTCGTATTGTCACTTGTCGCCAATCGCTGGACTTGCAGCCCACAACGCAGCAAGGGCGATTCATGATGTCAGACAAAAACCTCGCTATGCACACTGGTCGCGCAGCTCACGTCAACATGGAGCGCGTGGTATCACATGCAGTCGACGTTCGCTGTGCGCCTGAAGTCCTGAAGTCTAGTTGTAAATTGCGATTGTGTTCGCTTTATTAGTGACTCGTCTTAAACCAAAACAAATTATAAAGAGTTTCAAAGATCACAGGTCGGACTAAAGGATTCACAGGCCGGACTTAAGGGAAACGCAACGCGCGTCGTGTCTCCCCTGTTAGCCCGGCCGCGATTTTTCTAGGGGCGAGCGTAATGGAAGAACACGATGTTACAGCCAGGCGAGGCAGGCGCGCGTCGCAAAGCTATTTTTGGAATAGATGGATGCTTTGAGCGAAGCCGAGGTTGGGCTAAGGTCACCACTTTGGGGTGTGTTAAGGTGTTAACAAGATTGCACTTCTACTATTGGAAACGGGCAAATGGGACGGACGCGTAGCAAAGACGCGTTGCAGGAGCTAACCGCGGTGACCACGGTCATGCTGAAATAATTCACTTCACTTTACTGGTCCCGGAGGACGACACCACCTCGCCAACCAATAGCAGTGTGAGAGAAAAGTCTGAGTTATAAAAAGCGCGTTTGTAAAGCCTCCGGGGTGTGTGACCGTGGTGCAGTGGATAACATGCCCGGCATCAGTTGTCATAGGCTGAGAGGCCGTCGTTTCGACTCCCATTGACACAACGTTTTTTCCATATGATCGCGTGCAGTTTTTCGACGTCATTTCCGTGACGGAAATACGGCATGAAAGTCTTGGTGGACCCCGGCATAAAATACTTTCGTGCTAAAAGGAGACGTACTGTCACAGAAGCAGTGTTAGATCTATTTCAATGAAAGTTGTCGAATTTTATAAAGACTTGCACATTTGGGACATTGTAGCACACCGAATTTCGGTTTATGAGTTAAAATAGAATTTAGAAACCTTTAAAAAATATGGCTGCATTATTTAAGAATATTTAACTCGGCACAAATATAAGATATCGCAGTTATGTAAACTCCATCTCTCTCTCTGATAACTCAATCGGGAGAAAGCATCTAAGAAGACAGGATATATATATCTGAGAACAGCTTACGGGAATGCTCTCATGTTTACCGAAGGTTTCGCAAAAAGCCCCACGCTATAAGGAAAATTGCGAATGGTGTAGAACGCATGATTAGTTTTCGCTTCAGACGTCTTAATTAGCATGTTTGTCTCACAAAAATCGATACATAATCTTTGCATGCTGTCGAGTTAGTATGGCGACTTCAGCACTGGAATTTGTTTGATCCTTTGGTATATTGGAGACTGTGCTGACTATCAAAGACAAACGTCTTTGTTTATCAAAGACAAACATATTGCACTTGTAAACGTGCACACTATAGTTGAATTTCTGGTGAAAGGTGGATCTCGCTTTATATGGAGAGTGAGAGAGAGATGTAGACAATTGCGACGAAGGTGGGAGGTTATCTAGAAGAGAACCTTCTGGTTTTCTGCCCTACATTTGGCATACTCACGGTATAAGTCGAGGAGCACTGTAGCGACTCCCGGCAGCGAGACGTTGCTTATCGTCAGACAGGTTACGTTAGAGTGCAGATCACGACGAGTTAATGGACCGAGAGTGACGAGGTTCTTCCAGCCGCCGTCGGAGGTCGCCACTGTTCCGCGCGCCGACCTCAGTTGCGTGCCGTTGTGGAACCACGTGAGCGCCACGTCATGGTCGCCTGAAAAAAAAATCCCCTGATATCGTGATCACACTCGACTATTTTGCTAGACGCCAACAATATCCGTAATTTTTACGACGTGAAGGAGGGTGCGTCTTGAATACATTTTCATAAACAGAACATTACGACAACGGCGGCGTAATGGCTGAACCTGAAGAGCATTTCCCGTAAGTTTTCGATGGAATGAACTTCAGTCAGGGGCTTCGCGAATTTGTATTACAAGTGATCGTTGTAAACTTCTTGACTAGCGTTGAAAACACCCAATGCGCTCCTTGTAGCTTCTCTCCTGGAGTTGTTCATCCATGTGCTGCTGTCGGAATCAATTACCTTCAAAGATATTTTGTCTACGGAATAAAGCGCTATGAAGTAGGCTGCTCTTGTTTCCAAAACTTTCTACGGGCAGCAACGCACACATGACACGATGAATCGCGATAGGGCGAGTCGCCATTATTTAGTGAAGGGGACCAAGGAAGCAGAAGAATGACAATAAACCAGCGCATAGTACTTCAGTATAACTTCTTCGTAGGTGAGTTGGTGATTAGTAAAGATATTTCAGCAGCGCAAAGTTCGTAAAAGAAACTAGACAGAAGAAGGACAGAAAAAAGGCGCTGCACTCACGACTGCAGCTCCTCTCTGCAGCTCCTGCCTTTCTTCCTCTCCCGTTTCTGCTTCCTTTCTTTTACGAAGTTCACGCTAATACAAAATGTTCACCACAGTCCATAGCAGGCGAAGTATAATGGACTCTATATTGCGCCGGTGAATAATTCAAACATGGCAGTTCGTGGTATGAAAATTAGCATTCGTTATGGATACATACACCTTTCTATTTCGCAGGTCAGCCGCACTGTGTCGCCCTCAGCGTAAGGGCCTGCCGTGTCCTTTACTGTGGCGCCCCTGATGTCCTTGATGGTTGGAGGGCATGCCTGCGCTGTTGAGAAGTACAAAGCGCAAAGTCTATGGTAGTTCGGCAACACTCACATTACAAGAACTTCTTGGACCGTGGTCTCAAATGGTACTACAGCAAAAGGTGACCATCTTAGTAAAGGACTTCTTAGTGGACACTGTACTAGAAGAGCGTTTGTGATGAACAGCCAGGTTTAGTTTTCACGAAGGAATGTCTTATTCCGTATACTGTGGGTAGAACTTTTACTTAATTTTGTGCGTGCGAACGTTTTATTGAAAAGTCAGCTCCTCCAAGTAAACTGTTCATTACTATGTTATCCTTTTGGTGTCAGTTTGCTGTAGTGTTTTATCTACTTGAACACTTTTTTTTATGGGGCGGGTTAACCACTTCTTTATTTGCTGCTATGCTTATTGAAATGCAGTAGCCGAAGTGATATTGCCACGCCCGCTTCTTCTTTTATTTTGATGTGTTCGAGTTTGACCAGCAAGGACGGTTATCAACGCTCGACGCTGGCCCCGAAGCAGTGTTCGAGAAGCTTCACGATTTTGGTAGATCGTTTTGTTAAGATTGCGCGCCGCACGCGAATGTTCTAGCTTTGTCGAGAGATAACGCCGCCACCAGCGATATTGCTGGAAAGTTCCATAGCGCCTGTATAAAAGCCGACGCGCTTGACCGCTTGTCAGTTGATCGACGGACGACGCCCTGTTCGCCGCTATCATTGTACAGCGTGTATTGCTGTAGTTCTGGTTCTCATTTTCCCGGCCACAAGTTCGGCCAAATAAACAGTTTCATTCTGCAAACGCCGACTGCTGTCTTCGTCGACGTCACGACCACGTGACATCTGGTGGAGGTGCTGCTTCTTCCATGATCCGGACGCCCCCGCGAAGCGCTGACCCAAGCCCAAGCCGCGACGAGGACGACGGCAAGGAGAACCCGGATCGTCGAACAAGCCGCAGGCAGAAGGGACTGCCGCCAGAGCACGGGCTCCTTCCCGAAAAAGACAGACAGCCGCAGATCCCAACATCGACCGCAGCGACAATGACCGACCCCGTGCAGCCTGCGCCGATCCTTCTTCGGCATCCCAAGGAGCCGCCAACCTTCCGCGGATCGTCGTTTGAAGACCCGGAAACCTGGCTTGAAACATACGACCGTGTCGCCGCCTTTAACAACTGGACCAGTGAAGACAAGCTGCGTCACGTGTACTTCTACCTCGAAGACGCGGCCAGAACCTGGTTTGAGAATCGGGAGTCCTCACTGCAGACCTGGGATCTTTTCCGCAGCGCATTCCTGCACACGTTCACAAGCGTCGTGCGCAGGGAAAGAGCCGCTTCTTTGCTGGAGACTCGGGTGCAGCTGCCAAACGAAAACGTCACCATCTTCACGGAAGAGATGACTCGACTTTTCCGTCAGGCCGACGCTGCGATGGCGGAAGACAAAAAAGTTCGCCTGCTCATGCGGGGTGTCAAACAAGAACTTTTCGCGGGACTTGTCCGCAACCCGCCCACGACGGTCGCCGAATTCCTCACCGAGGCTACGACTATTGAGAAGACACTGGACATGCGGACGAAACAGTACAACCGCTCGCCGCTGTGTGCAACCTATTCCGACGTGCACTCACTAGCCACCGACGACTTGCGCGAAACCATCCGAGCGATCGTGCGGGAGGAGTTGCGCAAGCTGTTACCTTCGCCGCAGCCTCAAGTGGATTCAATCGCAGACATTGTCCGCGAGGAAATCAAAGAGTCACTGGGTGTTTCTCAGCCGGCACCGCCGCATCTTCAAGCAATGAGTTATGCTGCTGCAGCCCGACGCAACGCCCCCCCCTCCTCGCCCATGTCAAGACGCCGCGCCGCCCCAGCAGTTCCGCCGCCAGGCACCACCGCCGCCACCACCGACGTCATACCGCCCGCCAGCCGGTCAGCGATACACGCCGAGGAAGACCGACGTTTGGCGCGCCCCCGACCATCGTCCACTCTGCTACCACTGCGGAGAAGCCGGCCACACCTACCGCCGCTGCCATTATCGACAGATGGGACTGCGTGGGTTCGCCGTCGACGCGCCGCGTCCACAGCAGGGGGAACGACCACGTGACATCGCCGACTACCTGGCAGGAGCGCAGTGGACCCCCCGAGGACCTTCCCGATCGCCGTCGCCAGGCCGCTACGCCTCTCCCCAACGCCGACCATACACTGGCCCAACCCGGGGCCGGTCACCTAGCCCGCATCCGGAAAACTAAGGGCAGCAACCGATGGAGGTGCGGTTGCTGTACGACGAAATACCGAAGACCCTCCGCCGCCGACGCCGCCGCCACGACGAAAGCTTCAGGGCACGACGCGAACCCCTGACGACGAAACCTCGCGGACCGAAGTAGACCTGACGACGCAACGTGGAAGCAGCGGAACAGACCGACGTAGCCGTGACCCGACGCCACGACCTAACTGCAACGCAAGACGACGAACTAGCGACCTCGACGTTCTTATTGACGGCCACAGCGTCACAGCCCTCGTCGACACAGGAGCCGACTATTCTGTCATCAGTGGACCGTTCGCCACGAAGCTGAAGAAAGTTAGGACAGCCTGGGAAGGCCCCGAAATGCGGACAGCTGGAGGTCACCTCGTAACCCCGGAGGGAATGTGCACAGCGAGACTAACCATTAACAACCGGATTTATCCCGCGAACTTCGTAATCCTGCCGCGTTGCTCGAGAGATGTCATCCTTGGTATGGACTTCTTAGGCCCTCATGGTGCAATCATCGACCTGAGGTCTAAGTCAATAACACTGTCCACGGAAAAGGCACTACCGCCGCTCACTTCGCCAAGAAAGCATGCCTTGAATGTGCTGGAAGACCAGGTCACCATTCCCCCTCGCTCCAGCGTCATCATTTCCGTCGGCACTCAGAAATCAGCAGACCTGGAAGGCGTTGTTGAAGGCGACCAGCACCACTTGATTAACCGCAAGATTTGCGTCGCAAGAGGAGTAGCAGAGCTGCGGGCAGGGAAAGCAACAGTTATGCTCACGAATTTCAGCAACGAGTACAAGCACGTGAGCAAAGGCACAACGATCGCTTACATCGAAGAAATCGTAGAAGCCAGCAATGCTTTCGGCCTCACCGATTCTCCCGAGCCTACTCCGACGAATAAAGCACCGCAACCAGCTTTCGACATCAATCCCAGCCTTCAGAAGCACAAACAAGAACAGCTCAAAACCCTGCTCTTGCAATACAACGACTGCTTTTCGTCGTCGTCAAGAATTCGGCAGACTCCCGTGGCAAAACATCGCATCATAACAGAGGAAAGCGCCAGACCACTCCGTCAGAGCCCGTACAGAGTTTCGACGCGAGAACGCGAGGCCGTGAAGAAACAGGTCGACGAAATGCTACGCGACGACATCATCCAGCCGTCGAAGAGTCCGTGGGCATCCCCGGTGGTGCTAGTGAAGAAGAAGGATGGGACTCTACGTTTTTGCGTCGATTATCGTCGCCTGAACAAAGTCACAAAGAAGGACGTGTATCCCCTTCCCCGGATAGACGACACCCTGGATCGATTACACAACGCAAAGTACTTTTCGTCGATGGACCTCAAGACCGGTTACTGGCAAATAGAGGTTGACGAGAGAGACCGAGAAAAGACTGCTTTTATAACACCAGACGGCCTGTTCGAGTTCAAGGTCATGCCCTTTGGTCTTTGCTCGGCACCTGCGACTTTTCAACGGGTTATGGATACAGTACTGGCCGGCTTGAAGTGGCAGACGTGTCTCGTGTACTTGGACGACGTCGTTGTGTTTTCCTCAAACTTCGACGAACACCTTCGGCGCCTTGAAGTTGTACTTCAAGCAATCAAGGCCTCCGGACTCACCTTGAAGCCTGAAAAGTGCCGCTTTGCGTACGAGGAGCTCTTGTTCTTGGGTCACGTGATCAGCGAGGATGGTGTTCGCCCGGACCCGCGGAAAACAGCTGCCATCGCTGACTTCCCGACGCCCACCGACAAGAAGGCCGTACGCCGTTTTCTCGGCTTGTGCGCCTATTACAGACGTTTCGTCAAGGAAGTTTCACGGATCGCCGAGCCGCTGACGCAACTCACGAAGGCCGACGTCGAATTCAGGTGGGAAACGTCGCAAGTTCAAGCATTTCAAGAACTGAAACGACGCCTGCAGACGCCTCCCATACTTGCGCATTTCGACGAATACGCCGATACGGAAATCCACACCGACGCAAGCAGCGTAGGACTCGGCGCCGTCCTTGTGCAAAAGACCGACGGATTCGAAAGGGTCATCAGTTATGCTAGCCGGTCGCTATCAAAGGCAGAAATCAACTACTCCACAACAGAAAAGGAGTGCCTGGCCATCATCTGGGCTACATCGAAGTTTCGCCCCTACCTCTACGGCCGGCCCTTCAAGGGTTGTGAGCGACCACCACGCCTTGTGTTAGCTAGCTAACTTGAAGGACCCTTCAGGTCGCCTCGCACGGTGGAGCCTACGACTTCAAGAATTTGACATAACCGTCGTTTACAAGTCCGGAAGAAAACACTCCGACGCTGACTGCCTGTCCCGCGCCCCCGTCGACCCACCGCCGCAGGACGACATGGAGGATGACTGCTTCTTGGGAACCATAAGTGCCGAAGACTTCGCCGAACGACAGCGAGCGGACCCAGAACTCAGGGGCCTTGTGGAATACCTCGAGGGCAGGACCACCGTTGTTCCCAAGGTATTCACGAGAGGACTGACGTCGGTTTCTTGCGCAACGGTGTTCTCCTTAAGAAGAACTTCTCGCCGCTTCGAGCCGATTCCCTTCTCGTAGTGCCCTCGACATTGCGACCAGAGGTCCTCCAGGCTCTGCATGACGACCCGACGTCTGGACACCTGGGTGTTTCTCGCACGCTCGCAAGAATACAGGAAAAGTACTACTGGCCGCGCCATGTCGCCGACGTAACTCGCTACGTCAAGACCTGCCGGGACTGTCAGCGACGCAAGACACCGCCGACTAGGCCAGTCGGACTTCTGCAGCCTATCGAGCCACCTCGACGGCCGTTCCAGCAAATTGGGATGGACTTACTGGGGCCGTTCCCGACGTCCCATACCGGAAACAAATGGATCGTCGTAGCTACCGACTACCTCACCCGCTACGCCGAGACAAGGGCCCTACCCAGAGGCAGTGCCGCCGAGGTAGCGAAGTTCTTCGTTGAGAACATCCTCCTGCGTCATGGCGCCCCAGAGGTCCTCATCACCGACAGAGGTACGGCGTTTACTGCTGACCTAACTCAGGCAATACTGAGATACAGCCAAACAAGCCACCGCCGGACCACAGCGTACCACCCACAGACCAATGGCCTCACCGAGCGGCTAAACAAGACCATCGCCGACATGCTGGCCATGTATGTCGACGTCGAACACAAGACGTGGGATGCCATCCTTCCGTATGTGACCTTCGCATACAACACGGCCATGCAAGAAACAACCTAAATGACGCCGTACAAGCTGGTCTACGGAAGGAGCCCGGCAACGACGCTCGACGCAATGCTACCAACCGCCACCGACGAAGACGACCTCGACGTTGCCGCCTATTTGCAACGCGCTGAAGAAGCTCGACAGCTCGCCCGCCTGCGCATCAAGAACCAGCAGAGGGTCGACAGCCGTCACTATAATCTTCGACGACGCCACATGGAGTACCAACCCGGTGACCGTGTGTGGGTCTGGACGCCGATACGCCGACGTGGGCTCAGTGAAAAACTTCTTCGGCGATACTTCGGGCCATACAAGGTGCTTCGACGTCACGGCGCTCTTGACTACGAGGTCGTCCCGGACGGCATTACGATCTCCCAGCGACGCCGCGCACGACCTGAAGTCGTCCATGTCGTGCGCCTTAAGCCGTTTTTTGCGCGTTAGCGAACCTGGGGACTCTACTTTTTCCTTTGTTATTGTAATTTGTTTGTGTATGCACTTGTTTTTTTCCTTTCCATGTTCTGTTGCAAGCATCGGGACGATGCTTTTTCAGAGGGGGGCAATGCCACGCCCGCTTCTTCTTTTATTTTGATGTGTTCGAGTTTGACCAGCAAGGACGGTTATCAACGCTCGACGCTGGCCCCGAAGCAGTGTTCGAGAAGCTTCACGATTTTGGTAGATCGTTTTGTTAAGATTGCGCGCCGCACGCGAATGTTCTAGCTTTGTCGAGAGATAACGCCGCCACCAGCGATATTGCTGGAAAGTTCCATAGCGCCTGTATAAAAGCCGACGCGCTTGACCGCTTGTCAGTTGATCGACGGACGACGCCCTGTTCGCCGCTATCATTGTACAGCGTGTATTGCTGTAGTTCTGGTTCTCATTTTCCCGGCCACAAGTTCGGCCAAATAAACAGTTTCATTCTGCAAACGCCGACTGCTGTCTTCGTCGACGTCACGACCACGTGATAATATAAACTTCAGCCTCTCCACAGCAAGCCACTTAGAACCAGAGTAAACTAAACCATGCTATATCTGCTGTTATTGGCAATATTATGTCGTGTGGAGCACATAGCCGTGACTATTCTGCACCTGTCCAAAGACACTACTGTAACGTAGCAGGAAACTTGTGGATGAGGTGGGGGAAAAAGGCCCGGAAAGTGGGCAAGAGAGAGAATACACACGCACGCACGCACGCACGCACGCACGCACACACACACACACACACACACACACACACACACACACACACACACACACACACACGCACGCACGCACGCACACACACGCGCGCACACACACAAGCGAAGGGCGTTCAGAAAGTCCGGTGGATAGCAATAATCGCCGTATTGCTTGCAAGCTCTTCTTCTGCGACGTTGTGTCATGTCGATGGCGTAGAATGCTCTCTTCCTACGAAGTCGGTCGTCTACCTTGTTGACCGCGTTGCAAAGGACACAGCTAGATTTCGATGGCGGCGAAAATGCGACAGGCCCGTGTACGTAAACTCGGGTGCACATTAAAGAACCACAGGTGGTCGAAATTTCCTTAGCCCTACACTGCAGCGTGCCTCGTAATCATGTCGTGGTTTTGGAACGTAAAACTCTAGCAGTCATTAGCACCTAACTCATAAAGACTTCGGCAGGCGGGCCAGGCCCGCCATTCATGCTGTGTTTATTTTAATGCAAGAACCATTATTATTAGTAGTAGTCGTAGTAGTAGTAATAGTAGTCGGATTTGTAATGAAGCGGATCTTTTTGCACTACTCTTTCAATAAGGAAAACAATACGCGACCAATATTTGTATCTTTACGGTTGCAATCGTCTACATTGTAACACGTTTGGGACGGTGAAAAAAGCGATTGCAGCCGATGCGGATCGAACCCTTTATTAGGTGAACTTGTGCCCAGGAAAAGGATTACACTCAAAGTGCAATGATACAGGCGCACAGAGTCGTTGCTTAGCGAATAATCTAATCTGCGGTAAAGCTCGTCAGCATTTATGCATGGGGCGTCGAAGATTCCAGCGTTATCGCTCGTGGCCATGCTAGTTGCCGAATAAGCTCTATTGTTCGCGTTGTGGGCGCAGTCGTACCGGTAGATCCTAAATAATTGGGAAATTTCCTACATTCCGGCGCAAGTAAGTGTGGTTACACGTGTAACGTACCGGTTAAATAGAACTGGAATATGGGGCGCGTGTGGCATTATGTAACGCGCACGCACGCCCACGGGCCACCATCTTTCACCGCCAAGCATGCTGTATATGATGGAAAGCATTAATTCAGGATAATTAGTAGTACACAACACGCCCCCATTCTCGTTATGGGCAGATTAGGAATTAGGAACCGCTGTTGTGCTTTCGGAACAGATTAGCTATATAGCTTGCTAAAAATACCTTTATCTTGGACAATGACATAGTTTATATACTTGCAAATAATAGTTCTAATACACTTTTATTTGTCTATTGGATGGCCAAAGTATGACGCCTCGTCTAAAAAAGAAAAGGACGTCCAACTTTAATCAAATTACGTGCAGAAAGACTGTGCCACTGACGTCAGTGTGACATCACATATTTGGCTGTGTTTTCGAGCTTTCAAAGACAAAATATACAAGTGAATGAACACATAACGTGCATCATAAGAAATGTAATCGTAGCCAATCGCGATGAATTCGCACGTTCACAGGACAGCGCCATGTGCGGCGCAACACGCTCTAATCAATGTTCATTCCGATCTGTAGGGTGCTCTCCTAGCGGTGCTCTCCTTCTTTCATAGACACCGTGGTGGTCTAGTGGTTATAGCGCTCGACTTCTGACCCGAAGGTCATGGGAACGAATCCCGTTCGCTGCGGCTGCATATCAATGGAGACAAAGTGCTAGAGGCCCGTGTACTTAGATTCAGATGCAAGTTAAAGCACCTCAGGTGGTCAACATTTTCGGAGCACTCCACTACAGCGTCTCTCATAATCATATTCTACTTTTGGGACGTAGAACTCCAACAATTATTATTCCTCACTACAATCCGGGTCGAGGGCACGAGAGGTTGGCATACAAAAGTTCTTTGTTCCGATAATGGTCAGGGCTCAATGGACGATAGGACTGTAAAAAGCTAATGTCTCAACACACTGTGTCGATAAGAGGCCAAGTGCGCATGTTCAAAATTGAATGACATTCTATGGACGTTCCTAATGAGAGCCGAGATACTGCCAAACTCAACTTAACTGTGTGGCGGACGTTTGATTACGGACGTTTCGACCCTATTTCTAGTATACGTGGTCCGTATTCGCGAAATGATGTTGAGATACAATTCTTGGTAAGAAAAAAATCCCGCCCGTTCCTAACACTGAACATGCAATTAATGAAGGCGGTCGACCAATGGGAAGCAGCACGTATTAACGGAACGGTTTCTGGATTCGGCCGCTGTGCCTATGCAGTAGGCGAGACCCTGTGGTGTTATTTTCGGAATGGAAGCTTGTTTTTTTTTTTTTTTTTTCTGGAAATGGACTGTTGATGAGCTCATTTTGTTCATTCATTCATTTGGATTTCGCGCGTCGCCAATAAAATACTATTGCGGCGAGGTCATATTCAAGGTGAAATCCAAACATACCAATAAGTACACAATAGCGAGTTCAATAACTAATAAATTTCTGCGGTTATGACGAACAAAGCGACAACTAGACATTAAATGAATGCATCATAGAGGGAAGCGGACAACTAAACAACATACGAAACATAATAAAAAATAACAGCAAGAATTTACACTTTTCAGGACATATAATCAAGAGTGGATAAAAAATGAGAGACGTCAGTCATTTCTTTCAGTGGGCCACTCCATTTTTCAAATGAGCAATGGAAAATGAAAAGAAATTCTGTTATCGCGAGATACTTTACGAACAGCTTAACTCTGTATGCTCAATGCCTTCAAGAGCTAAGAAGTAGCTGGTGCCTTCTTTGTGCGTCGCCTCCTTATATCATATCAATAAATAAAAAGTTGTTCAAGATGGAATAAATGAAACCATGAAGAAACAATGGATGACCGAAAAGATTGCAATATCATCATGCGAACAACTTCTGTTACACAACGGAAATGATGATTGCTATTGAAAAATGCACCATTCTCGAAACGTCAACAAGTGGCCCACTTTGACTCGGGAAATAGGTTCGTTCTCTTGCTTCAATGTGCGACCAGCTTCCTGCATCTCTGTGTTCTGCTGCTGCCATAGCGAACTGGCGCACTACTACCGTGTTGTGCGTTTTATAGAACCGCAGCCGAAGCCACGACGATAAATAACGCTTTGACAGCTTCGATTACTCTGCCGCACAGCGGGCGTTTTCAGCGAACCAACCCGCGACTGTATATACTGGGTGGTTGTAATTGCCTGTCGCCCGCTGTCGATTCTCCCATTATTTGTCGCTGGGAGCTGTCGCTAGCTGTGCTGTCTGAAGGTTCAGCATTTAAAAAAAAAGAGCGATAAGAAAAAGTTTGTGCATAGAGAGGGACTTCATTTGTCATGGTAACGGTGCTATCTTCTTGCTGTGTGAGGAACCTTGCCGGAAGGCTATGTTGGCGGTTATTAACACACACCTATTTGCTTATGCACGTCTCAATAAACGTGCGGTTTTTTGAGACCTGCAGCCTTTCGAAAAATAAAGGATTTTGCATTTATATTGAGCTTATGTTGTCTTCATACTCTTTATATAAACATATATCTGTATTTTACGTTTATTTTTGAGATGACTCACGAATACGATGCGGACCTACATGATCTAATATTCATGTGTATTGTAGTTAAAGCTTTGAATACTCGCCTGAGGTGTATACTGCTCTGTTGTGTGCAGTACAGATGCGAAGTGCTGAACAGAAAGAGCTATAAAAAACGTGCGCGGGGAACATGGTTGCATTTTTTTTCATCGAAGAAGCTTGGTTCAGCGACGTAGTCGGTTACATTAAAAAAGGTAGTACTCAGCACTAAGAGTGTCTTGTTTAGGATCGAAGTGACTGCAACAGACGTATACGTAGCATGAAGTTTTCCGGTGTGTTTCAGCGAAGGCTTCACGTTCGCGCTGAGGTATATGCTGAGAAACTCTGTAGTACCATGCAGTAAACTCGCATTGTGCGTCAGTGAGAGCTACAACGGCGTAGACTTGCTTAGGCTTGCACTTTTTAGTTTTATCTTGTAGGATGCGTTAGGTTCCCGCAGAGGTTCTTCAATTGGGTACTGCAATGACTCGCTTTCAACATTTCTTCATAGTCACTTTAAGCTGCAGTCTTTCAAAAGTAATTTATGGCTGTACTACCATAGATCGCAAAGAATGGCGCCCATTTCAGGCAATAAACTGTATGTGTGTGCTTACTTGCAGAGTGTCGACCTTTGTAAGCGTGCTCATTACTGCGGGAGCCACTCGCTTGTTTACTTCCTCCGAGTACCGGATGACCGCAGTCGAATCAGCTGCCAGAGGATTCGCACCTCTTCGTTAAATCCCTATTGGTCTGTTTGTTTCGTGAGGCTCACTAAGGAGGCAGCTTTGGCAAACGAGAACGGAAGCGGAACTCCTTCAAATAGGGAGGCGCACGTCATTTGAAGTCAGTCGTCGGCATCGTGGAGTGTCTATTGCAGCTTTTCTTGCAGGGCCTATTTTTTAGGACTGTGGCAACGTCGAAATAGATTGCGTCAGCCAAACATACAGAAGTGCTGGGCGTACATTGCTCGCATTTACTTGGTGAGCTCCTAGCGGAGTTATGAAAAAGAAATAACAGGCCGAGGAGTCAGGAAATGGAAGTGAAAAGCAACGTTATAGTTCTTCAGTGTGAAAGGTAAGACCTAATGAAAAAGCCGCGAGCAGCACGGTGAAGACTTCTTTACGAATCACTAGCTCAGAAGAAGTAAACTGTTTCCACCTTGTAATCCTAAACATCTCAAAAGAACTGGATTAAGCAGTTGAACATCATAGTGGATTATCTTCAACATACTTCCGACCCTGGTGAAGGTAAAAACCTCGAGGCACTGCGCCGACCAAAATGAAAGTTAAAACACACAGCAAAGACGTTTCGGCTCCCACACGGGAGCCTTGTTCACAAGTGAAATGAAACATGCGTCAAGCAGTTCGCCTTATGTACGCTTGAATACGTCACGCAGGCAGCGCGCATAAACTGGCGGCAGATTACCATCGCTCCTGTTGAGAGTGCGCGGTGTGGTCTGTGTCACTAGCGACTCAAGATGAAGACGCCGTGACAGTCCTTTTTCGCTAGCGAGAACACGTGCCCTCCCCCAGTCGATTGTGTGTCCACCTGACGCATGCTCAGCCAAAGCACTGGATTTCACATTTCCCTTCTTCACGTCATAATTGTGCTGCTTGAGACGCCGTTCAAAGTCACCAGTCTGACCAATATACACGTCGTCACAATCCGCGCACGGGACCAGCGTACACCACACCGGGGAACTTCACTTTGGGTAGTCTGTCCTTCACATTCACGAGTGATTGTCGCAGTTTCTGGTCTGGAACGTGTGCCACCTGGACGTTGTATGAACGCAGAATACGGCTTAGGGCTTCGCTTATGGAAGGAATATACGGTATCCCCGCGCGCTTTTTACCAGAGGCAGCACAGGGCAATTGTGGACGTGCCATTTGTCGTTCGACAGCGTTCAAGAAGGAATTTGGATAGCCACAGGCTGACAATTCCCGCCGCACCAAGCGTACGTCCGCTGCGTAGTCTTCTTGTCTTGTGCAGATTTTCTGCGCGTGACGTAGAAGCGTAGAAACCACTGCCCTTTTGTGAGCAGCAGGTTGCGTGCTATCAAAATGCAAGTAGCGCCCTGTGTGGGTCGTCTTCCTGAACACGCCAAACGTCACGTGTTCTCGCTAGCGAAAAAGGACTGTCACGGCGTCTTCATCTTGAGTCGCTCGTGACACAGACCACACCGCGCACTCTCAACAGGAGCGATGGTAATCTGCCGCCAGTTTATGCGCGCTGCCTGCGTGACGTATTCAAGCGTACATAAGGCGAACTGCTTGACGCATGTTTCATTTCACTTGTGAACAAGGCTCCCGTGTGGGAGCCGAAACGTCTTTGCTGTGTGTTTTAACTTTCATTTTGGTCGGCGCAGTGCCTCGAGGTTTTACCTTCACCATGTATCATCCCGACCAGACGGGCTTCCGTCAAACATTAAACTTCACTTCCGACCCTTTTTAGACGCTTTGTGCACAATCTTGTACACCACTTGTTTTTGCTAGCTGCGTCGACTAGTGACTGAGACAGAACATTATACACGGAGGTTTGGTTGAATTGAACCAAATTGAAGTATGGAGTGCCTCGAAATAATGTGCTGCTAATTTGACGCATTCACATACACTTCCTGATAGGTGGCGTCTGGAAGGGTTAAGAACGCCACTAGCTTATGTTTTTTGCAGATATTCAAGAGGGTAAGGGAGAAATTGTTTCCCAGGATAAATTGGCCTACATGGGATAAAAAGGCCACCAGTTTTCGTCTATAAGCATATTGTTTTTCCATGACCACCGCACAGTCACCTGGAGATAAGGGTGTCGCGACGACTATAAGCGTTGACGCGTATATAAGTGGTACGCGGGAAAAGTCTTACCACAGTTACCCGCGCTCGCGAAAAGGCGAAGCTCAGCAGTGAACTGCAGCGGTATCAGCGCTCGGTGTGCCTAATGCAAAAAAAGAAAGAGAAAAAGTAAGATTAAGGAGGGGGGAAAGCTACTGCAGCGCCATTCCCTCAAGTTCAACGCATGCGCATACCACGAGCGAGAAAGCGTCGGGACGCTGCGTAATTAGGACGCACGCGCTGATTCTTGCATCTTTAATACGCGCGCACACGAGTAAGTCTAAGCCTAGACTGAAGTGCGACTTGGTGGTGTTCTAATTAAAGAAAAGAAAACCTCCGGACTACGGCTCCTCCTTTTTTTTACCTTTACCTGAAGGGTAAAGGGCACATGCGACGCAGATAGCGGGCTCTTTCATATTACGTGCCCGCGTCTCATTTCGTCTGTGTTTGCCCATTATTTAGGCAGTCGTTCTCTTTAGAACGATGCAACGGCTAGGAAAACGTTAACAGTACAGCAGCCATTGAAGGTTGTCTGTACTTACGGAGCTTTAATTACGCAAAGCGAGTCTTTCTTCTCCATCGACTCGAAGCCAATGGGATAGCATCTATTCACGGTCCGTACCCCTAAAAGTCTCTCTGATGCGTAAGGATATAGTTCTGCTGCGTTTGACAGCGGCCTCGTTAGCTCGGAGCCATGAAAAGACTCTAGCACAAACAAACATATATGTGTTGGAGTAGTTCTGCATAGGCTAGCATAAACGATGCGTTAACGTTTGTATCCGGAAAGCTTCCGTGATGAAGGGTGGGTTCAGGATTGGCTGCCAGCGACGGAAGTCGTGGTGAAGGAGTGAGGTGCACTCCACAAAACGAGTATAGGCAACTCCTTTTTTTAGTGGAACGAGTGCCGATTGACACTCCCGTTTATCTTCCAAGCGCTTCCGGTCGACCGCTCACTTCTCGCCTTCCGTGTATTCATAACGAGTCTTCTAAAAAATAGAAATCGATGGTTAAGTTTCAAGTTGTATTGGGCTCATACAATATCGGAGGATAACATTACTTAAGTTAAAGGCCAGGTACTTAAGCTAAAGGCCAATTACTTAAGGTAATGGCGCGCAATCTCAAATCTGATAAGGTAGATTTTTAGTGATTAAAACATCTACAAGCTTGTTCTACGCTCGCCGTCATAGAAATAGTGGCGCTGACTATATACCCAATAAAGTGGACGGGAGAATGACCACCGCCGTAGCTCAGTGGTGGGGTATCGGACGCGTTATTTGAAGGTCGCAAGTTCGGTCCCTGCCGTCGGCAAGTCATCGTTTCGTCCACTTTACTTTTTTTCACATTTACATCATAATTACTGCAAATAACATCCCCTATATTTTCCTTAGTTTCTTGTGTGTTCGTTCAAATTAACACACAAAAAAAGATAGCACAAAGACAGCTAAGGATAACGACTCACCGTGGACAGTGCATGTAGCTTTCTCCCACTGCGTACAAAGTCACGGGTCCGATTCTCGCCCTTGAAGGCTTTTACTGCGATGCGTATAAAATTAGAGAGCGTCTATGTATGTACCTTTATTTTTTCGCAACCTGCGTTTAACCCCAGGTGGTCTGACATCTATTGCGAGCACCTTGCTTGTGGCGACTATCATTACCCCAGTATCGCTTTGGGGGGTCAAGCAACAAAAATCAATAAATCAATTATGTTATATCAGCAGCGAACCAACCGTTAATATATGAATGATTTACCTCAGCCGGCGCTGCCATTTTTCTGATGGTTCGCGGTTGATAACCGCGGGTTGGCAAATTCGCTTTGCTGTGTTTATGAAGGGAAACCCACTGGCATGTCGGATCAATGGCTCAGGTTGTATATTTTTCACGGATGGCCTGTCGGTTGTGTATCTGGTCGAATGTCATCGTTTCTTACCAGGTAATAAATAGTAGGAGCGCCCGCAACCACGTGCACGGCTACAGAGCTATGCTGGTTCAGTGTCCTATTGTGCAGTGCCTGCAACGCTGCGTAAATATTAGAACATGTGCCCAACCCAAGGAGTCGTCGCCACCGGATGTCGGTGAAGGTAGTTTAGGGGCGATGCACCTTAGTGTCGAGCCTTGTATCCGCCGCGCCTAGCGTAGCTCTGGTTTTCACGGACTTCGCTAGGGGCACTGCGACAGCAGCGCTCGTCCCCGGCGCGTGCTCTAGTTTGAACAGAGACCGCTAGGGGCGCGTTATGCTCTCAGATACATTTCATATGATCATTAACATGCAACAACAATCAGGACTTGTGTAGACGTCGTCTTCGCTAACTTCAGATTACATCTCGTTCAAGAACCGCTGGCTCTTCATTCCCCGATCACAAGGTGGTGCTAATGTAAATGAAATGAAGTCCGCTCCTCAACACCATATACACCTTATGACACAATTGTATATACTGTATACACATGTTTGTCACGAATCTGTATGCTAGAGGGGGCAATGTACGGGGGATTCACGGTTACCCGAATGATCCGCGGTGCTTCGCCCACTCATCATCATTCAGTTCGTGGACATGCGTGAATTTTTTTACATTACTCTCAATGTGCCAGTTTCCTATCGCAGGCACCTCAATCGTCTCGCTCCTCGCATCAATATTTTTGTAGGCCGGCTTTCTGTCTCGGCTGTCCTTAATCTTTTCACTTGATCAGGGTCAAGTGAAAAATCATGTATCAATGCCTGTCAACATCCGTAATATCTGCCTCATTCGCGTTTATCTGTCACTATCGCGAGAAAGACGTACAGTGCTTTAATTGCCAGAGGCTAGGTGGTGATTGAGAGGCACATACCATGCCAGCGCTTGTACACCCGTATTCAGCGGAAGACTTTTGACGGCGGAGCTGTTTAACCCGAGTGAAATGTGTCTGCTGAATGCGAAAACTATCACCATCATGAACTGGCACGCACTCTCTTCGTCCTCTTCTTCACCTTCCTCGCTCTCAGAACACGTGCGCCAATTTGTCCGGCGTGAAGGTAGAAGGCGAGAGAACGAGTACAGCGACAGAGACAGGAAGAAAGAAATAGAAAGAAAAAGAGAGATAGAGAGAAAGAAAAGGAAAAAAGAGAGAAAATATAGGAAGGGAGAAAAAGAAGGCCAAGGAAGAGAGAAAAAGATAGAAGGCGAGAAAGCGAGTACAAAGAGATAAAGAAAGAGTAATAGTGAAATAGAGAGAAAGGAAAGGACAAAATACATAAAAAGATAGAAGGGCAGAGAAAGAAACAGACACAGAGAGAAAGAAATACAAGGAGACATACACAAAAAAGAGATATGAAAAAGAGAGACAGCAAGCACAGCGATGTATTATATTACACTATAGCAAGGGTTGGGAAAGGAAAGTGAGTTTCAGGAGGAGGTGAGAGGGTAAGGTATAGCACAGTATAGTATAGTATAGAAAGGAGTGGGAAAGAGAAGCGAAGGTGAGGAGGACGGAAAGGACGAGGGCAAAGCCACCGGCTCTGCCGCTTCCCGAGTCTCGACACCACTCGTGCGTGGATGCTCAAGTTTTTAAAGACGATAGTCTTTCTTGGGGAACTTAAACGCAGAAATTTTGGTCTGTCTTTCTGTTTGTCGGCACGTCCCTCGATTCAACCACTCGGCCACAGTTGAACCACTTGCCCAAGGACCAGCCATCGTGAACGGCTGACTAGGTTCATACTTGTGTACATTGTTGATCAAAAAGCAAACATTACGCATATCTGAGGCGCAACATCACTAGGTAAGTATTAGGCGGTGTGTTCCTTTAACAGAAAATACATAGATACGCATTTTTAAAGACCTTGATGGTATGCGTTTAACGTTGAGACAGTAACGCGTTTATTAAAAGATTGCCACAGCTCAAGCGATCAGCGGTCCAAGCCGAGCAAGCGCGAGCGCTAACAACAACCGTCTTCGTCTTCTTCTTTCGCAGGCGTTCTTGTCTGCGCCCTACCATGTTACAAATCACTCCCCCGCGGAAAAGGAGCCATCCTGGCGACCTAAGAAACAGGTACAACTGGTGGGTCATAATGCGGCTTCAGTCGATCGACGTGAACAGTCTCGCGGCCGCGACGACGGCAGTCCGTAGATGATTGAGCAGGCTCAATCATATAGTTAACTGGGGATGCTTGACGTAGGACGCGGTAGGGGCCTTCGTACTTAGGCAGTAGCTTTGTGGAAAGGCCAGGAGCGGAGGAGGGAACGCGAAGCCACACGAACGTTCCAGGCGAATACGACTGAGGAGACTGGTTTACGTCGTGACGGTCCTTCTGGCCCTACTCGCCCTACAATGTTACAACCCTAGTTTCTTCAGGTGCGCTGAAAATGCGACTGCGCTGAAACTTGTCTTCCTCCGTGCCCTCTGCACAAGCTCATGTTGTGTTTCGGTTTCGGTTCAGTATTGCATTGTACGAATGACAGGGGGCGCCGCTCTGGCATTCCTGTTTTACCCAGGCGACGTGTAAGTAAGAGAGTTTGTGGAGAGTACTCGTTGAGTGCGGGCGTTTCTTCTCCTTCGACGCATCGCGCCAAACAGCGTGTTCGGGCTGGCCGGCGTCCCCACCGGTCGCGTTGGTCACCGCCGGTCTTCGCCTGCCGCTGCGCCGGGACTACCAGCCCGCAACACAGCACTCGTGTTTCCCGACGCATTGCCAGATGGCGTCCATATCTCACGCAGCGCCTCTTCTATCGTCTTTAGACGACATTTGCAGCGAAGCACGCAGATACGCGGCCAATTTTTCGTTCAGGCATTGTGCGAGAAGACTAGAAAGCTGGGTGACTTGGTACTGATTCACGGCAAATGTGCGACAGCGCAATGAGGACGACGGTTGAAGGGAAAATATTCAAGGGCTCGTTTTCTTTGTTAGACACAACCTAATGTAAATAGTAGAACTCGTTCTTGGGCTAGTTGGTGCATTGCATCAAGGAAATATTGCATTGCATCAAGGAAGCGAAAAGTGTTGGTACTCTAGCCACTTTCCTGTCTCCTTCACCGTTTCTTGTGTTCGTCCGTTTTTGGTTGGATATACTTCCTTGAAACTAATGAAAGTAACATACAATGAAGCCAAGGAAGGTATAGGGGTCTTTATTTGTAGTCTTTTACCTGTAGTGTAGTAACCATGATATGAACATAAAGCGAATAAAATGAACGAAACGACAACTTGCGGCCTCTAGGACACCGAACATACAACCTACAGATAACGCCTCCGATGCTCCATCAATCGAGGAACGGCGACGGTCGTCCTCCCATCCACTTCATTGACTTTCTACGTATGTAAACTTGTATGTGCTGGCAAGCACTGTTCGTAGCCATGACAGCGAGCATGAAACGCTTTTTTTGCCTACAGGCGTCACGTAGCAGAAGCTTCGTCCTCGCTTTCAGTGCGCTGTGGCTTATTTGCCCCGAATAGGTCGTTATAACATGCATTCCATCCAAACGTTATCTGCAACGGGTTGTTTGCGAAGACGACCAGCAGACGGCAGTGATAATTGGTGACAGAAATACCCTTCGCAAACTCAGCTTCTACTTTCCCAACAGGGCGAGCATCTGCTTATAACTGAAAGCACGCGAAGAGCTTCCAGTGGAATTGACAAATTTATTGTTATATAAGCCGAGGAGCGCGTGTGAGGATGAGGATTGAAGGAAAGAAAATGATCACTACGCGAGATGAGGGCTGTCAAATGAAAATAGCTGGGATTTGGGAGGCGCATAGTTTTGAAGATTCCGGCGTGGTTTTCAATTACCGAAATCACTGCGGCGATAAAACTACGTGAAACGCAGCTCAAGAAGTATGCTCGCCGAATATTTGAGAAAACGATACACCGTTGTTTGCGCTAGCGACAGCGGAGAACGCCAAGAGCAGAGTAGAAGTGATGACTTTTCAACGGACAGCGGTGGTGCTGTTGTCCGATGTGTCAACGCGTGATGAATAATCGTGTCTACGTGATGTTCCTGATCACATTCATTCGGCCACTAGCGCCGAGGCGAGGGCCCTGGCAAAGGTAGAAGTTTGGGAAGCTTTGAAGGCGTATGAAGGGAATGAGAGGCTAACGCGCATTATGGTTCAGTTGATGCCGGCAGCTTTCGAAGAAAATTACATGTGTGAATACACGCACGAGGCGCAAGACGAGACGGAAAGGAAGGCGGAAGCGGTGGATGAGGAAAGCAATTATCCTTAATAAAGAATTGTTACACGATCCTGTATGCATTTACCTAAAGATGACTCGAAGGTGAAAGGAGTCTTCTTTTTCTGCTAAGTCGATATATTGTTCTCCCCCCCCCCCCCAACTCCCCGTAAGCGCACTGCACCTTACGTGGTTTTGTAGTGCCTCTGGGGTCGGCTCAGCTCTGAACAAGCTGCGGTCATATGATGACGTCTTCATGTTACGTCAGGGTATGCAACATCATGATGAAGTCACCAATTTCGGTGACCTTTGATGTCATGATGACGTCATAGAGTGACGCCATCGCACGATGATTTTTCGCATCATTCGTGTTGAGGCCGACTTAACTTTTGATCATGATTATGATGATGATGATGATTGCGATTTTTCCTTAGTAAACAAAGAGGGCATTCACAGTCCGATGAACACATAAAACGATTTTAATTGCTGTGACAATGAGAAAGCCAGATGAAGGAAGACAAAAGAAAACAGACAAAGCGCTAGAATGAATCCGCAAGTTAATCAACTTTGAACGATCGTGCATGTGGGCATGCGCAGCAGTCTTTGAGCGCTGACACGGATATTGGATAAAGGTAACTGAACATCTGCCTCGCGATAGCACCGAGCACCTGCCAGTGTTTCACTACACGGATGCGCAAACAAGGAAAGTTTTTCCTGGTTACGCGAAGCAGCCTAGCCTCAGTGTTGGCTTCCTCGCTGAGGAAATGAAGACACTGAACTTAACAGAGGGCAAAGTTGCGTTACTCCTCCCCTCCACGCCATCTTCATCCGGGGCCTCATAGCTTGGCAGCTTCGATTACCCTCTGTATTTTGTTCTAGGAATATAACACACTGCTCGTATGCGCCTTACGTAAGTAACCTTCAACTTGTAATAACAACAGTGTCATTGCCTCTTGTGTCTCAGTTAATGCACCTTTACTTGTACTTTCGAAGCTGCCCGCTCTCTCTCCACACCGGGAAAATGGAAAACGTATGCCTGTGCATTTCAGGTTTCCTGCAGAACTTCGAGGAAAGTGAGGCGTGTTTACGAAACAACACTCCTTTCCAGTGTCCCCTTCTTCCTCTGCCTGCGTCCATCCCGCGGCCCGAAATTATTCAAACGTCACTCACCACGTGAAGAAAACAATGAGCTGTAAAAGTTAGGCTATTCCCAGCTTGCAATATGGTCGCCGTTCGTACGGCAACCTTGCGCATGTGTCACCACAAGGTGCCTCGTCGAGAGCTAGTGGCACGGAATGAAGACCTTTGACGGGTTGCCGGAAGTGAGCAAGCGTGGCTTCACTTCCGGACCGTCGCTTCCGGTTTTCAAAGGCGTCGTGCAGGTGGTGGAAGAATTCAGGAGTCCTTCCCCTATAGGGAAAACGGGGCAAAGCGAAGCTCTGCATCTGCGTGCCTGACGTACTTTCTTTCTTTCTTTCTTTTATTGCGAGAGCAATATATGGACACTTTCGCCTGATTTTTGCCGTCGCCGTCATTCCCCGGATATGTATACGTATGTATATATATAAAAGGCACAAAGAAAAATAAAGCACAAGAAAGAAATTCCGATGCACCCGACCGGGGATTCGAACCATCGACCCCTCGCTCCCCAGCCTGCTGCATTAGACAATTCAACCATGCCCCACGCATGCGCCGATGAAATAACGCCGAGCTATTTATATGCACCATTTACCGCTGGTGGTAAGCAAATCTTGGAGGAGCCTGAGCGTGTTTTCTATCACGCAACGCTCCTAATTATCTTTCAATTTGAAAACTGCGCTTGAGATGCGCACGACAAAGTGACCCTTTTCTGTATCCACTTGTGATGTGGAAGAATAAAAAAAAAGAACACCTGGCACACCCTGCATAAGAGGCCCCCGTGTGGCAAGAAACGTAGGGGGCCACTTCACGCACCGCAGTTTAAAAAAAAAAAGAAATTTTTAAGAGCATCTGATTCTCCATTGTCGACACTTGCAGCGCGTTGCTCAAGCACAAAGACTTAACAACTGTGAGAGACGCTGCAAATATCGAGCTTCTTCTCGTTCTTCGTTTGACATTCCAATTTCTTGCTATCGCAATGAATGCGATAGCTCCCTTCCTTTCGTTTTCTCTTTCTTTCTCTCTTTCATTCTTCTTTCTCTCTCTCTTTCTTTCTTTCCTTCCTTCATTTCTTCTTTCTTTCTCTCTGTGTTTCTTTCCTTCATTTCTTCTTACTTTGTATATCTCTTTCTTTCTATTTCTTTTCTTCTTCCTTTCTCTTTTTCGTTCCTTCCTTCCTTTTTTCTCTTTCACATTTTTTTCTTCTCTTTTTCTCGCTTCCTGTCTTTCTTTCTGTCTATCACCTTGCGCAATGCTCCCTCTTGTCTCATTCCTCCGTGCGAGGAATGGGACCTTCTACAATGTGCTTAACCGCACAACACTTCAGTTGCTAGCGGTAGTAACGATGGTCATGCGTTCATATCCAGGCAACAATGAAATGTGGGAACGTGAAATGGCAAGTCACCTCGATAAAAGATCAGACTGCTGTATCAGAAACGGCTTACGGCCAACAAGCCTACCATCGAGAGAACGTCATTGATTGGAAAACAGTGCATACATATCTGTATGCGACCGCCATACCTTCGAGGGCTGCATTTATGCCTTCTTTCCGTCGCAGGCGCCGGGTTATTCGCGTAGGACGCCGAAATATGCGAGTAAATAATAATAACCGCTGCTGTTTTACGTTCCAGAACCACGATATTGTCAGGTGGTCATGACTGTGAACAAGACTGCGCTCCTGCTATTAAAGACTCAACATTTTATTGGGCGAAGTTGTGCCCAAGAAACAAAAAGTCAAAGTAGTACAAGCAATGCATTCTGGACACTTATAGCGGCAATCATAGAGTCGGCCGTCGGCAATCTGCTCTGCGGTAAAGCGCATCGGTATCTATACATGTGGCATCGAAGATTTCAGCCTTATCCCTGGTGGCCGCGTTAGTTCCAGAACAAACTCCACTGCTCGCGTTGCGTGCTCAAGCCTATCAGAAGCGTCTAAAATAACCTGGAAGGTTCTCATACCTTCGGGCGTGTCTAGTGCAAGGCAGTGGTCACACGTGTAGCGGACCGGTTATATAAGAATAGGAAAAGTAGCGCGAGTGTCAATATTCGAAGGTCGCAGGTTCGGTCCCTGCCGGCGGCAAGTTATCTTTTCGTCCACGTTACTTTTGTCACACTTTATCCTAATTACAACGAATAACATTCCCTGTACTTTCTTTGGCATTATTGTCTGTTGGTTCTCATTAATATTGTGTCTAACAAGAAAACCGGCAGATCCCACGCAATGTGGGAATCGTTGTTATGCGAAGCAGCCAGCAAAGAGCTGCATACATCGTCTTGTTTGTCATTGAGGCAAATGAGGACATTCATGTCGTGACAACTAGTTCGCTATATATCGCAAGTTTGTCATGCATGCATGCATGTACAATCTGGTATATGCCATGCTAATGAAACGTATATTCTGGTATGTATATACGATGCGTGCTCTGCTATTTATATTCGCCACGCACTCCTGTCACGCCATACCAATTTTGGTATATATACAGTTAAAAAAAAAGGCCAAGAGCGCACCATGAGCATGGCGTCTCAGTCATGCCCCACATGACATCCATGTCATAATTTGCATGTTACCACCTGTTATTTATGTTCGTCACACAGTCACGCCGCGCAATACCAATTTTGGTGCATATCAAGCTAGCGAAACGGCCGCGAGCGCACCATGAGTGGCACGTAAGTCATGCTGTACATGACATGCGTGTCACGATTTTCATATTAACTCCTGTCATTTATGTTCGTCACACAGTCACGCGGTGCAATACCAATTTTGGTGTATATCAAGCTAGCCAAACGTCCGCTAGGGCACCATGAGCGTGGCACATAAGTCATGCTGTACATGACATGCGAGTCATGAATTTCATATTATCTCCTGTCATTTATGTTCGTCACACAGTCGCGTCATGCAATACCAATTTCGATGTATATCAAGCTAGCCAAACGTCCGCCAGGGCACCATGAGCGTGGCACATAAGTCATGCTGTACATGACATGTGTGTCATGATTTTCATATTAACTCCTGTCATATATGTTCGTCACACAGTCACGCCGCGCAATACCAATTTTGGTGCATATCAAGCTAGCGAAACGGCCGCCAGCGCACCATGAGCGTGGAACGTAGGTCATGCTGTACATGACATGCGTGTCATGACTTTCATGTTAACTTGTGTTTTTATGTTCGTCAGACAGTCACGTCACAACCTACCAATTTTGGTGAATATCAAGCTAGCGAACCGGCCGCCAGCGCACCATGAGCGTGGCATGTAAATCATGCTGTACATGACATGCGTGTCATGATTTTCATGTTCTGACTTCTGATTTATGTTCGCCATACAGTCATGTTACGCCATTCCAATTTTGGTGTACATTCGATTAACCAAGCGACCAGGATAGCACAAAGTCGTAGGCGGCTAGATAGATAGATAGATAGATAGATAGATAGATAGATAGATAGATAGATAGATAGATAGATAGATAGATAGATAGATAGATAGATAGATAGATAGATAGATAGATAGATAGATAGATAGATAGATAGATAGATAGATAGATAGATAGATAGATAGATAGATAGATAGATAGATACGCTCAAAGTCGGAGAAGTTCGCTAAGAAATGCTTCGCATTTAAAAGAGTGTTCCACACTCGCCGCCTTGGCTGCGATCGGCGCTGACTAACACTCCCAGGTTTAAATGCACATATAATACCCCATAAAGTGGACGGGAGGATGACCGCCACAGTAGCTCAGTGGTAGAGCATCGGGCGCGTTAATCGAAGGTCGCAGGTTCGGTCCCTGCCGGCGGCAAGTTATCTTTTCGTCCACTTTACTTTCTACACACTTTCTCCTAATTACAACGAATAACATCCCCTGTACTTTCTTTGGCATTATTGTCTGTTGGTTTTCATTAATATTGTGTCTAACTAAGAAACGAGCCTTTAAAAGTCATCGCCGTTCGTTCAATATGAATTAGAGTGGATGTAGTGGAAGGTTCTGAAGATTTCGACCACCTGGGATTCTTTAACGTGCAGCTAAAGCTACAGACATGGGTCTGTAGCACTTTGCTTCCATCTACATTTCATTCCACAACCTTAGGGTCAGCAGTCGAGCACCACAACCACTAGACCACCGCGGTGGGTCATATTCAAGTTACAAAAGCTTCACTTAAACAATGTATGTGCAGTGAACGCTGAAATCCATGTATACCCAGACATTCTTTTGTGGGGTTCTTGGTTTTGCAGATTACCGACGTAAATCCAAGACAAGATGAAGCAGGGCGGCAAAGAAACGAGCCACTAGCGGATGAGAATAAGGATAATAGAAAAGCCTAAACTGAAACCCCTTCGCCATCGACAATATCTTGGTACCGTGGCACTGCACATCACAGTTGCGAAGAGCAGCGAAAACACTACTGCAATGTTTGATGAAGGCTACCGGCCTTATTTGACCGCCTGTGACGCCAAGCACGAAACTGTTACTACGTCGACGGCAACGACAAGAAACCGAGAACACCAGGGGTGGACGGGCAACAGAAGGTGAGCTCCAATTCGAAGCCATACCGTTTCGATAATGAGACCTGTGTGCGTGAGGCTAGTTTACTCGGTTTCTGGAAACGTTGACTCAATGGTATTTGCATTTATTTTTCTGTGGTTAATCAGTCTTGCCTTCTGAGATAACATTTTTGTTGAAGCATTAACATAACGCTTGGACGAGCTCGCTTGCTGAAACATTCATTCTTGACTCAGGAAAGCATGTCGTTTGTCCAGTCGGTTCGTAGATTCAGCAAAATTTTTAAACTGCGCTAAGAAGACTGGATAAAAACAGGACCACTGACGGACACATGAAGCGCATCGTGCCTGCGTCTCTGTTCCTGTTTTCGGCCTTTATTGATAAAATTTAGGAGTATAAAAATGTGGCTCGTTTTTTTTTCTTGTTACTTCACTCTTGATCGATATCGAAACTAGATTCTTGATAGAAGCAAACGAACAATTAAGTTATTGTTTGCAAGAGTTCTCAGTCGGTCTAGTTAGTTTGACATTAGTTACGGTGAAACATGCAGTCGGAAGGGTGAACGAGACATGGCGATACCCTGACTAACGAACTGATACTTTATTGGGAATCCTACAGTATACAGCAGCGGAGGCGCTGTTTGTGTTGCACTACTACTATTTCATGTCAGCCAGTTGAGGCACTTGCGAACAATGTTCTTTGTTGTTTTGTCTTCTACGTATACATTCTGTTGCTTCCAACAACAGCAGAAAAATTGGTTGATCGTTGATATTATTATCTTGTCTGTTTGAATCGTCCCTTAATGTGTACTCTTTAGTGACAATGTACACAGTTCATATATCCCACAGAGCTTTGGCTCTCCGAAGTTGCTCTTCAAACATTTCTTCAGGAAAAGCCCCTTTCTGTAATACAGCTTTACCCGGCTCTAGATTATTTCGCTTTTTGTTTTCATCAAAGAACCAGGAAACATCACCAATGGGTTGTAAGAGGGGCGAGTGTAAAACGGTGCAAAAGTTAACTGATTTCATCGAAGAGAAGATATAAGATAAAATGCGCTCGTTGCTGAATGAACTGCGGTTTGAACAAGTTCAGACGTATATGCTGGACAGCGTTAGCGTGTGTTACAGCTGAGCATTTAGCATCACTGCTACTGTTTGGCTAACATAGTTGGCACGTAATGCTAAATAAGCAAAGCATTTCGTATTAAGGGACCTTGATTTCGCCGTACACATCAGCGTATATCAAAACGATAGATGTATTGGTGATATGCTTACAAGGAACTGGCCACGGCTACAACGCTGAAAAAATATGCTTTTAACCAATAGCCTTAAAGAACTCGTTTCGCAGAAATTCCGGCGTCCACGTCATTGGTTGTGAGCAAAAAATCAGCATTGTCTATGAGCGAAAATTCGAAGTAGATGCAAATAAATAAGTAATAAAATCTTCTGTTCGAGTGGAAATCCAACCCAGGGCTACTGCGTGGCAAGTAGGCGTTCTATCACAGTGCCATGCCAGTGATTGGAACTGTTTTGAAAAAAAAGGAAAAAGAAACCTATACGAATGTCACGTATTGGGAGGAGTCTCCTTAACACATGGGATACTGCGTGGCAGAAGCCTAGAATCGCACCTCACATCAGAACATGCCAATAGTGCTACGATAGTTTGGTTGAAAGGCCCACCAATTACAAGGTGCCCGGGCATAATTACCCACATTATCAGCAACAGCATCATCCAAGTGTGCAGCTGCGCGGGTTGCCTTACAAACGAGTAGTGGGTATTTCGCAAATTTGCAATTCAAGCGTTCTAAGAAATGGGGATTCTGGGATATTTTGAAACGGTCAATGTGACGCGCACAGACGTTCCGTGCCTTGCGGCACGCTGTTCACCGAAAAGTGAAGCCGGACTAGCGAGTGATAAGGCGTTGCGGACGGGGCCCGATTAGGCTATTGCGTTCTACTCGTGAAGACGAAGCTTAAGCCTTCTGCAAGTTTTAACAGCAAAGCTGCTCTTGGTCGAGACTTTTATCTCGGGAATCCGTGGTAACGCTTTCGGGCATAATAAACGGGTATGCGCCACAGACATTGCGTAAATTCCACTGCACACAACTTTCACTAAAAAGGAAGAAGGGAAGGGAAACTATCACCACCATAAGCGCGTATGTGCCACAGAAATTGGCTAAATCCCAAAATACAGACAACTTCAACTAAAAAGAAAGGAAGCAACAGTTGGCCCAACGAATGGCGGGCGCGTTACCACAGTGACACCCCTGTCACGTGATACTTGGTGGTTATAAACGGTGGTGTCTATACTACCACCTGAAAGCTTAACAAACAGCGTTTAATAAATAGCAGAGATACAACAAATTTGAAGGCCCTGCAAAACATAAAAATGTGTTAGCCCGACGAAGGGAACGCGGCCAGCCTCGCTGTTTCGTCGTTGTCCGCGAAGCGGAGCTGGCTGAATTTTTTTCGTAAGCATGCTTTTTAAATCGTGTGCGTATAAACGTGTGTGTTTGTGGGTGCGTTTGTAGGCGGCCTGTGCTTTCAACGTCTCGTATTGGGATGGATCATTCGTGACTGAGTGTCCAGAAGCTTTCCAAAACCTTCAATATTCTCGCTTGCCACTTTGCTGCCAGCCGTTGCTTGCGCACAGTGTTTACAAAAACGATTATAGCTTCTGTGTTCATTCGGTATAAGGGCTTACCTTCCGGTGAGGAAAACGTTTCAACATTGTTTCCTTCAGCTCTTTCAAAAGCCTAAACCACATGCGCTGTCATTATTGCCACTGCTTGCAAATATACGCTACTCATGCATGCCTTCGTCTTTGGATTTCATTCGTTCAAAAGCATATGGCGGCTTTACGAGTCGTACGCTCTTTCGCCGCGGAGAATTTGAGCGCCGGGGTTTTTTATCGTTTACATATTTGGCTGGAGCAGTGGCGTAGCGAGGGGGTGGCACACCGGGCCCGTGCCCAACAATGAAGTTTTTTTTTTCTCCCATGCGACACAGAGCACAGCACGACACTCGATCACACCTCCTTGCCCAGACCACACTTCCTTGCCTATGTCGAATCAAGGGCGTACCCCACCCCACCCCCCACACCGAAAAAATTTCTGCGCACGCCACTGGGCTGTAGTACGTGGAACGCAGTTTTCACAACTACGAGAAATAAGATAAAAAACATCACCGCCGAAGCACTCGTACAGATGGTAAATCAGTGAAGCTCAAGCGTACAGCCCTGCTGCTTATGATGAGCTGGGATCTATCAAAGTGCATTGTGTTGTAGGTTCTCAATTCTCTATCACCACATTTGAGATGCGTGCTTTAACCTTTGCGTTTGATTACGTCAGCTTAAAGGATACTAAGAACACCTAATGGAATTCCAGACATCTCATTTGGCACCATCGATGACTGCAGACCTCGCCACCATCCGTGCTGCTCTAGAGTTCGCAGTTGAAGAACCGTCACAGGCATGGCCAATCCTCTCCGACTCCAAGGCAGCCCTCCGGTGCATTATTTCGCCATGTCGTCGTGGACCGAATGCACAATTAGTCGCTGACATAAGACTGTTTCATCACCGTGACATAGAGAACAACCACGACATAGTGCATCAATGGGTACCGGGCAATTGCTGTATCTACGGAAATGACCGTGCAGATGAAGCCGCCTGATCTCCTCATGATGCTGTCCATTGTGTAGCTATACCGTTCTCCACAACGGACGCTGTTACAAGGCTTCGTTCATTAGCACCTGAAGTGACACTCGCACAGTGGAACTTGACGGAATTTACCAACGCTCCTCCCCTCAACATGAACCCCGATCTACAGCTTCGTCTTCCGTCGGGAAGCACTAGAGCTGAGGAGACGCTCCTGTGCCGCCGGTCTCTTGGGGTGGGCTTCACGAATGCTTACTCATTTGGAATCGGCATGGCTAGCAGCCTGACACGTGGTAGCTGTAGCTGCGAGCAGACATTCGTACACCTGCTCTGTTAGTGTCCTCGCTTCAGTGGCCCGAGAAAAAAAAAACCTTTCAAATGTGTTAGATAGACTCGACAATCGCCCATTGTCGGAGGAAGGGGTCTTAGGGCACTGATCGCGGCCGTCCTCGGCACAGAAGGCTTTGAGAGCGTTGTTCCGTTTCTTGGGGACAACTGGCCATAGAGACAGACTTTAAGCAGTGTCGGTTATAGTATTGTTCTCTTTTTCTGTTTCTAGTTTTTCTTTTTTTTTGTAGCATCTCTTTCTTTTCTATCATATTTTGTTAACCTTACTCCCTTCCCCAGCACAGGGTAACCAGCCGGTCTGAGAACTGGCTAACCTCCCTGTCCTTTCGCCTTTCTCTTGCTCCTCCTCCTCCTCCCAATGAATTTTGATTCGTGCTGTGGCGCGTGTCATCCCTGGCTATATGTTCTGACAATTACCTGAAGAGAAAATTGCGCAAGCGCGGAGACCCTTCGAGGTAGCGTACGCTAGCATTGCTTCTTCTCTATAGTTACCACACACTCACGGACCGCCACATTTTTTCAGCTCCTAGACATATACACCTTGGCTGAAGAAATCCACGCTGGTGGTTCGATATTTGGACGGGAATACTGCCCTAGAGGCTGAAAAAAAATGTCCGAAAAAGCATGCGAATACGAGATGGCATTACCGTGTTATAATAATTAGTATTTTTTTGAAATAATTCTTTTAACAATACGCAAGTAATTTTCAGGTAGCAGCTTTCATGGACGAACGTGATGCCTCTTTATTGTTGTCAGAAATCTTAATCCAGTCGCTTAGTCCCCGCCAAGCGTAAAGTGGATTTATCCTCTTTATGCGACTTTACCTTTAATCGGCCTGACTGTGCCCAGTGCAGAGCAAAGGCCTCTCCCATGTTTCGCCAATCATCCCGGTCCCGTGCTTGCTGCAGCCACGTTATACCTGCGAACTTCTTGATCTCATCTGCCCACTAACTCTCTGTCTCCCCCTCGCGCGACTGCCTTCGCTCGAAATACAGTCTGGTCTGTTACTCCTAATGACTACCGATTATCTTCCCATTTCTTCTTCTTGACTTCAACTAAGATGACCTTAACACGTGTTTGCTCCCTGACCCACTCTACTCTCTTCTTGTCCGTTAAGGTTACACCTATCGTTTTCTTTTCCATTGCTCGTTGCGTTGTCCTTTCGCTTCAATAATTCCGGTTTATCACTTGTAAGCCTCAGAACGCACAGCCTACTGCATCTCCATTCAGTGCAACTTTAACACCCCTGAATTGGCGGCCGGTAATGAAACGCGACAGCGAGTCGAGCCTCGTACCGGGATCCATCCCGGTGGTCTGCAACGTAAGCCATGGAAGTGGGATTCTGTATATAAGCGCCACCGGGGCTCGCACACAATTGATCGAACCCTGCTATACTGGCACGCTTAATCGAATCCCAGCAGGCACGTCAGGGATCACAACTTCGTGTGTCTGCTGCGACGAGACTAGCGATTTGCAAATCGCTGCAATGCGTACGCTAGCTGCGTGGCCTGTAACGGTTCAGGAAAGGAGGTACGCATTGTCTGAGCTGCCAAATAGGTGAATGCAAACAGGAAAACGTTCATCCTCTAACGGGCAATGCAGGAATGGCAAACACTCCGGTTGTCCTCTGTGTGTGTGTGTGTGTGTGTGTGTGTGTGTGTGTGTGTGTGTGTGTGTGTGTGTGTGTGTGTGTGTGTGTGTGTGTGTGTGTGTGTGTGCGCGCGTGTGCGTGTGTGTGTGTGTGAAGTTGGCAAACAAATCGGTTCTTTGTCAGCCCACCACGCATGTGTGAAATCAACATTGCTTTAATTATTTATGCCTTTGAACCAGCCTTGTCGATATGTTGTCTTGCTTTTTTCACAACTGCGTGATTGTGGCACGTATACATGGGCAGGTGACAACAATAAAGGCCAGTTGTTAGTCAGCGCCCGTGGCGTCTACTGTGTTTGTTGTCCTCGTCTCTTTGCGCTGCCATTTCCTAACAAGTTTTACTAATCTCTCTATGTGCGGTTTGCGCGTAGAACGTTGACATCTTTTCCTCCTGCGTGTGCTGCGCAGCGTCGGCCCGAGAAACAGACGGGGCGTGGGTTCATCGCGTGCAGAAGCCTCACGCAGCGGCTTCCATATTCAGTCGAGTCGTAGGAGAGCTCAGCGAGAGCTGGGATCCTAGACAAGGCTGGGAGTGTTCCGAACGAAGAGGGCGGGTCGAAGTTGCGGCTCAAACGTGTTATGTTGTAGTTACGCCGGCCTGCCGCAGCAAGGAGGTAGGCGATCAATGCTGAGGAGAGCAAGTCCCAAACAAATAATCGAATGTTCCGTTCCTTTGGTCGCGTACGCGTTGTGGTAACGGCAGCGAGGAGGCTACACCGAACATTGAATAATCTCTCTGTTTACTGCAGCGAAGAAAGTCACTGCCACGCCTTTCCATAGAGCCTTTCGGTGTTTGGAGCCGTGTTTCTTTTCACGGGGTTCGACTATGCACGTAAACCTTTTTCTTTACTTAGAGACGAACACGTCAGAGACAAACACGTCAGTACATTGTGCGATGGCGGCTGTTTGTGCACTCAGTAAAGGAGAATGCACCTTCGTATGATGTCTTCTGCATTTCGGGAGGGATGATGGTATACACAGTTGGAGCTTAGCTGATGCCCCTACTGATGTGCAGGTGGCCTGCACGTTCGTACGATGAAGTGGAGACTAAATATGGAATGACAGAATACCGCTCTAATGGCGAAGATGATGTAGATGGTGGTGATGATAGAAGAAGAAAAAAAATGGAGTGATGATACTAGATGATGCACTTCATTCAGTATTGATTGACAAAATCAGTCAAAGGCTATATGTGGCATACCTGGCGGTGTTCTCCGACGAATTTTTTCCAGCAGCCACCTGTCGCCGTAGGTGCCTATTCAAGTAAAACACCCAGCAATCGATTCGTTTTTTTTTTCTTTGGTGACTCGGAAAAATAATAACACTTCCGTGTTAAATTTGGGAACGTAACGTACGAAAAGTAAGCACGTTGTTAGCTCGACGTTTACTAGATACGCCGATTGCTTGAGTCTACATTTGAGTACGAGAGCTAATGTTGAACACATAAGTTAAAAAGAGGCTGGAACGAATAACTTCATTTTACATTGGGGGAGGTTTTTTTTAGTTCATCGAGTCATGCGCCTGCTCTGATGGTGACTTAGACCTCAGCGAAAGGCTTCTGTCACAGCACAGTAAAGACGCGATCAGCAAACAAATTAATTGCAGTCATTCTTAGAGGGGAAGAGACATGAATCGTAATTAAGCGCATGACGTTACCTCCTAGTAATACTTGTACAAAGGAGAAACAAAGACTAGTCATTAATTCATTTATTCATTCAACCAGCACATGTTTCTAGGTTTCTTTTGTTGCCACACATACTATTGCGTAAACACAAATCAATCCTGTTCCGATATGGCGAAATATCATGGCTGAGTCTTACCATAATGTTTTTTTAGTAAAGCAGGGCAGCTAAATTTAAACGTAACGTTTTCATAGATTGAGTGAAGTGATCGCCCTTAATATGGATTATTGTACTCCCGCGTTAATAAACGTAATGTCACCTGCGACTATCTCGAACCACATAAGTAAATCACACAGACTGTTGAAAAACAGTTTAGTACCTCAATATAGTAATACTGAACCTTAAACTACCTTTAAAGTCTTAATCCTAAGCATTTGGCGATCTTATATGCAGAGCTCCTTCACTTCTGCTGTTTCCATATTGCATCTTACTACGCTTCGAGTGCCACACGGCATATTAATTGCATCGCCTTCAGCCATTGAACAACAGCAATTCAGCATTCCTCCCTTTCGCAGAAGCACAAAGCCAAGAGAACGTGTGAATACCATGCCAAAATCAGAAGCACGTAGATGGAAGAAACTAAAAAGAAAAGTAGTAAGCTCAACCAATTTATGAACACCTGGAATACGATCGCCGGCTGAGGTCTGAAACGCTCTTGAATCATTCTAGACTAAATGTGAGGCTATACAGGTGAGCATGATCGGATTAAGAAGAATGCGCCGTTTAATTATAAAGCGGGTTCTTAGATACAGCTGTCTTGTCCATTAGTATCTCTCCTGCGAAACTCTTCATAACCTGCAGCTTCCTTAGCGACATCAAACGAGGCGTTAACTTAGAAAGTGGAGTGTAATTTCTTCGGTTTTGTCATGGTTGAATTAATTCTTCTTTTTGCGGTTGGAACGCGAAAAGAAAAGCAAACCACGAGAGAACGAAGCTTTTGACGTAGCTGAGAATAACTACGCTTTGAGATAATGAATGTATATCTTGAACTACTCAGCACTGTCCAGCTCATCTGAAAGCGGACCATCGAAAACGTCGTCCAAACAGCTCAATTGCCTAAATCGGTCAGTTTTGTATGCTAGGCAGTCCCGATGGGTAGGAACTAAGTCTAAAATAATAGGATATTAAAACTTAAAATTTGGCTAGAATGTTCATTCGTATGATAGTACTTGATGTGTCTCCCTTCGTTCCTGTGTTCTTGTTTAGCGGAGTACTTAATCAAATGCTATTGGCGGACTACGATTCCTCCTTCTGAGTGAATTAGTTTTCAATTAATTTTAGTTTGATTACCTGCAAATTGTAAGTTTTACCGCACGAAGTGCTGATGACACACTGAATTCTAGGAGATTAAAACAACAAATTAAAGTCAGTTCGTGAAATCAGGCTTCTCGCAAAGTGAAGTGGCGCTTCATTCTCTTCACTCTACAAGGTTCGAACGAGCATATGTAAGCAAATTTATCCACCTAGCCCGTCCGTCCATCCGTCCCGTGAGCCTTCGTGGCAAAAGCAGTGCAAAAGAAAACGGCAACACGAGACGAAGGATGACACAGGACAGGCGCTGATGACACAGAACAAGCACAGATCGACGCCTGTCCTGTGTCATTCTTCTTCTCGTGCTGCCGTATTTTTGAGTTGCTCTTACTACGATCAACTAACTAGCACAGTTTCGGCCGTTGTTGCAGTCTCATGCGTAGGTGTGCGCACGGGGAAGGGCGTTGGGGGGCAAATGGGCGACTGCCCTCCCCTAGTCACTTTGGAGTAGAGGTGTGCGCCGCAACGCTGCGCCGCCGCCGCCGCCTGTTTTTGGTCACGCCGCTCGCGCCACCGCCGCCGCCGCGCAATAATTGCGGCGCGCCGACGTTAGTCGCCTCTTTTAATGGGGAATGGGGAATCTGGAAATAAAATACAGCACTTCGCCGGAGGAGCTCTTCTCGATGTGTTCATGTAATGAACTGTCCATTTCGGCGGCCGCTGAATAGCGGGAGCTCGGCGAGAAGCGCGCCCCCTGTTTCCGGTTCTTGTTCTGCAGCTCCATCATGACATCACGAAGCTTTCAAACACTCTCAATACAAATGATAGGGACGGAATGCGCTTCAATGCTACGAACGCAGCCCTCAGAGATTCGATTTTCTGTGCACATGTCTTTTGATCGTGTTAGCCATCGATTGAGTTTTAATGCGGCCGCTCGTCTAACGCAGCTGTAAGGTCGGTACGCATTCCTTTCATCGTTCTCAAACATCTGGGACACATTCATATGCAAATTCGGACTTGAAAAGTTCCTGTTTCTGTGCATTTTGTCCACTCTCTTCTTACGCTAGGAATGTGCTGGCGGGTTCGGTGCGGCGACGTGGTCAAGAGCGAGGTGACATCACGGCTCACCGCTTTTTCGAATCACTGAATGCGCTCTGCCGAAATAGACTGTGGACATCTCCTTTGGATGAACGCATCGAGAATAGCTCCCCAGAAGTTGTAGCATCTTCTTCTTCTCCAGAAACATCACGAGTATTGCCTGACCTTTACGCTGTCGCGTCCTCCAGCCTTAAAGGGCGACAACCCAACTCGCTGGATAGCATTTTCTTGGAGTCTTGGACCTAGTACACTATGCATAAATAAATAAAATAGATAAGTAATATATATATATATGTATATATATATATATATATATATATATATATATATATATATATATATATATATATATATATATATATATATATATATATATATATCGGTGCGCTAGTACACTTTTTTTTTCATTCTTACTCGAGTAAATCGATAAATAAATACAGAAGTAAAGAGAATGGCAAACTTAGAATATAGCTGAGTTAGTTGGTAGGTATAATTGTTAAGAAGACATGACGTGGAAACACGGACATAAGAGAGAGTGAACAGCTATCTCTCACGTAGACCGCTACTCGCACTTGATTGATGGGTATGGCCTCTTACGTGGGAATGCGCAATTCATTTGTGTCTACCTTCGGTTCCGCCGTTATGTGATTTTTGAGTTGTTAGCGGCGTTTCTGGTTTCTCCTATGCCCGTGTCTGCACGCCCTGTTTTTATAAAGGGCCCCTAACAGCCTCTGAAAATACAACAACAAAAAAAGAAAACAAAAACAACGAGCGCGTTATTCTCTCTTGGCGTTTCTTGTCTTTTGGTGCACTTCGTGATGTAAGAACAGTGATTCACGTGACATCATCAGGGTACATACTCTCGACGGGTCCATATACGAGAAATGACAGTTGTGAATCGTTTCCCATACTGCTTTGCTATGCAGCCGCCCACCCGCTCTTGCTTCTCTCGCACAACTATTCTGCACGATTAACTGATTTCGCTTCATTTAGTGAGTTTGCGAGCGCGCATGCAGAGATAACAGACTGTAGCCGACAAGCGCGAAATCATGTTAGGTTCAACGGTTAGTGCTGACATTGTAGGCGTGCTTTGTGAAGAAATAAGTAGCGAGGAGATGTCCGTTGTAAGATGGGTATTGAAGGCGAGAACGAAACCAATGGAAAAGGCGCCGGTTTATATGATTCCTCCAACGGACGCACTTTTTACAGCGGAGACGATGCAGCTCTCCAGGAAAAAGGCGAGCCCGTTTCGACGGTTTTTTGTATATTTTTTATTGCGTTAGCAATTGTATGGGCACTCAGGACAGGTTTTCACCATCGCCGTCATGTTCCGTATAAACTCCAAATCGATAACATTGCTCCGCCCATTGTGTTCTACCCGCGAGTAAAAGCCCGCGAGCGTTGGCAAGGAACATGACTAGAGCACAGATGAAACAAGCTGGCCATCTCCGTCACACGGAATAACATCAACCGGCGTGCGAGGCCTGCCGTCGATTGCTCCTCAAGCAGAAGGAAACGCCCCGCCTGTCATTTGCTGGGCGAAGGAGCAGGAAGGGATGTCTGGGGAGAGGGACTGCGTAACTCGAGCAGCAACTGTGAACTTTGACTATAAGGGGGCGGTCGAGAGCGCTGGCACGTGCGCTATTTCGGCAGACATCCCCCAGCGAACGGCTCGTGTACCTTCTACGCGCTGTGAGCGATGTGATATCACTGCTTCGCGCTCGGACCACTGATACGACAACCTAACCGACAACGCTTCTCTCCCGGGAGCGGCCGTATTGCCATACACCAGCGTTTTGTAGAGTTAAGTGAGATCGGAGCACAAAGAGGTAGCTGCTAGCCCCCGTTCATGTAACATTACGGCATGTACTTATCGTATTCATTGCTCCGCCCTTGCCTCCCCCCCCCCCCCCCCCCCCCCCGCCGCGCCGGCGCCGGTCGTCCGACGAACCCCGCGGCGTTCACGCGCCGCCGCCGCTGGTGGAAACACCGGCGAGGCGCCGCCGGTGATTTTGGGTCCGGCGCACATGTCTACTTAGGCCCCATACATTGACTTAGTAAGGAGGGGTGCGCTGCGATGAACCTTGGCCCCTCCCCCTTCCAATGAGGAACGCTGCGCGCGCCTATGGTCTCATGGATTGACTGAATAGAACGAACTAGAATGGCATGGGATGGGATGGAATGGAGCGGATGGGAACAAATACAATAAAATGGAAGGTACGTCAGTCCGACCGGATAAATTGCAAAAGAATGCATGGCGACAAGCGGATGAGCGCCTGCCTTAACATTCACAGTAAACACTAACAATTCTGTGGGCAAAAATAATACGCAGGATACTCTATACGGTCACCCTTAGTAAAAGTTCCACATAATGGCCAGCTTATGTACCTGCTAAGTGCAGCTGTCATGTACCAGGATTCCAAAGGCAAGGTCATTCAAAGTTCGCACGGTATTCAGAAACCTCTTCACAAGTTCCGCCTTAGCGACACGTTCATGAAATAAGCAGAGTAGAGAATATCTCCCAGCATGCGGCTACGGCAAGTGTAGGTGCGTCTTGATACCATGTCACTGAAGCCTTTTCTTCTTTTTTTTTAATCTTTAGCACATTTCGAGCACTTACGCCTCCTCGGCAAGAAGGACTGTGCTGTCAACCGAAATTCTGTAAAGTGTCAGCGTTTCGGTCTGTGCGAAGGATTTAAGAGAACCACAGTAAATTGAATCGAGAACAAAGAGATGATTTAAGAGTGTCATGAGTGCTCTAGCTATTCGTGAGTGTCATGAGTGCTCATGAGAGTGTCATGAGTGCTCAGCTGCTCGTAAAGTGGTGCGCCTTAGAGCAAGCACTTGTTCTGGCACATCCTGTTTGCTGCAAAGTAAGCTTTCAAAACTTGACACTCTTGACGGATTCAGCGGAGTTGACTGTAGAGGGGAAAAGAAAAACTACACCATTTCCCGCTAAAGGGGACCATGAGGCGATGCGAAGCCGGAGCACTTGCACGATCGCGTTCCGTTGGCGTTCTTTGGGCATGCTACCGACCTCGCGTCCTGGAACGCGAAGAGGAACGCTACGCGCGTCTTGTCTTCCCTCTATCCTGGCCGTTAATTCTCACAGGGCGAGCGGGGAACGCAGTCGGCAGGCGTGCGAGAGGGGGGCAGCGTAGGAGAGGAGAGAGAGGGGGAGGTGGCGCGCATGCGCTGGTGCTCATCGCGGCGTTGCGCAGGAGAGAATTTCGGCATGTCTAGCCCGCGTTTCAGAGGAAGCGTGGAAAAGGGGAGGGGAGAGAAGTGGAGAGGGAAAGTGGAGAGGGAAATGGGCGAGGGGATGTGGGGAGGGGAAGTGGGGAGGGGAGAGGGGGAGGGAAGAGGGTATGCGCATGCGCAGTAAGGGTGGTCACGCCGCACTCCACCACCACCGGATTGAACTCCGCCATAAGATGCTTCGCATCTAAACTGCGAAGTTTGTGATGTAAAGCGTTGGTGAACATCGACTATTACAGCGCGTTATAGCGTCGCCAAACTGCTGTTCACGCCTATACGTTGACGCGAGAAAACATTTCTTAGGAACTCTTTGCGGACTAATTCAATAAGCGTGTCTTTAATTGTGCAGAGCTTGTAATATGTAAGCTTGGCAATTGAATTCTTGTTGCTGATGTCTGGAACATTGTAGGTCAAAATTCTATTCCCTGCGGTGCCTTTATCAGTTTCGTTAACAGGTGCGTCTACAAAATTGCTTTGGTCGTATCACTCTAAAGCAACAAACTTTATCCTATCTAGATAATTGTCTTCAGAGACGATTTCTTCCTTTTACATCAATTCAAATTCTGAAATATTCGAAGTGGGCCCCTTGCACGAGCTTTATGTCCCACCTTGCAATCTCATATAGATATTGCCAGTATACACTTAGTTCTAGCTCAATCAATCAATCAATCAATCAATCAATCAATCAATCAATCAATCAATCATTCAATCAATCAATCAATCAATCAATCTGGAACGCGCGAAGCCGCTCCAGATTGACCAGTGAAATACGAATTCAAGACTGCGGGGCAAGAAATACTGCTCTAGATCGACCAGTGAAAAACGCCATCTACGGTGGTCTACTCCGAACGAGCACTCACCTGCTACGAAGAGGTCCACGCGAGACTCCGTCACCACTGTGGCGGCGGAGGTGGCGTTGTCGCGGTAAGTGACGTTGCACACGTAGCTTCCGCTCTCGGGGCGCTCCAAGTGGTTCAGCCGCAAAGCGGGTGGGTCGCTTAGTAATGAGAAGAACGCCCTTCCCGACCAAGATGGCTGCTTCCAGTGCGTTCCGTCCACCAGGCCTGTAGTTCCCCCCGCCGCCGCCGTTGGGGACGACCAATCTGGTGCTTCGATCGCGTATACCCTTTTTGCCTGTAGGTGACCGCTGGTGTAGTAAGGGGAGCCGCCATATTCTTGGTGGGCGTGGGTGGCGACGTGGAACCAGACGGCCGTGATTGGTTCGCGGGTCGCCGTGTCGATGGGACACGGAAGTGACGTCGGTTCCCCTTCCAGGACGCTCAAGCGAATTGGCGCGTTCGGGCCGCTCTCGTCTGCAAGACAAAAGAAATGTAGCGGAATGTAAGATGTGCCTCGAATAATGTGCGTCAAAGCTTATTATATGAGTTTTCTGCTTTGCGAGGAGAGCGAATAAATATAAAATGCAAAAGTGAGCGTCTTTTGAATGCTTCCTACAGAACACAAATTCACAGTATTAGTACAACAGTAAGCTATTTGACCTATAGTGATCCCAAGAGAAAGTTATCACGAAACTACGATCGTAATTTTAAAATTTACTACTTCAGAAGAACCAAACAGTGTTGAAAAATGTGAGTGATACTGGTCATATCGGTGTAGATAAAGAAGCGAAAGAGAAGTCCGTAGTTTACATCAAACACTACTGAGCGAATGCTTCCAGTCACATTGAAACGCAGGGGAGTCGAGATATTATTTTGGGAATGTGAACTTTTGAAACCTCCAATTTTCGACAACATACGTCAACATTTCACTCCTGAACGCGCGTATTTACCATCAATTACGCGCGTAGAAAACCGAAGCAAAGGTGCCTGTGTTTTTAGCGCAGGCACTGGAGCTGGAGATTTTTGAAACCGCAAGACCACCTGTTCAGACTCATTTTTTTACATAACTAGGTGCTCCCAAGGCTCCCTAGCGTTGTGTGAGTACAGTTGCTATTGATTGCTTCCTCGGGCGCACATTTAAAATGGTCCCTCGAAAGCAGCGAAATAGAGGGGAGGTCGGCATTTCCATCGCCACTCACTGTGGGGAGAACTGTGTGAAATTATAACAGCTGGCGCCGTTAAAAAAAGTAGAAACGGTGCGGTATGCAGAAACGGGACGCAGCTGTCTCCAGTCATGTCGCAACATCCATCAATTTCTGACAACGAGACCACGCAGCGGCTCCTCCCTAATCTTGCCAAATACACGCGACAAGATTGCTGAGTCATAGCGGTGAAACGTCTTTTGCTCGCAGTGCGGGGCGGCTTCCGCGTGTCCGATGACATGTTGACGACGTGGCGAAAAGAAAAGCAAAATGGAAGAAGAGGGCAGGACTCAGCGAAGCATTTCCGCTGACACGGAACACTTCCACCGCATCCAAATTGGGCATTACATTACGCCAGACAAGGTGGCGTGCGTATATTTGATTTTTCTCTGTGGTGCTCTCGCGAAATCTCGCATTACCTCGTCAAGGTGCGTAATGGCTCCCTCGAGGCAGCCCCCATTTCCGGACCTCGTTGTATTTCCTTTTTTTCCTCTCTTTATTTCTTCACGCGCAAGGTTTTCTGTGGCTGCCATGTTTTTCTAATCTGTTTCCAGAGCTATAACCGGCCGCAGCTGCTCGTAGTAAGTCATACTTACTACGAGCTGCTGCGGTTTGTTGTGATAACACAGGTCGTCTGGATTGTTGTGTAGGACACCATTCATTCCGACTTCCTGACACTATAACCCCCGTATTCAGAAACGCTCCTAGACTTGAATTTGACTTGCCCACGCCTCAAGGCAGCGCGTTTGAATCGCGTGTGTGCTGCCTTGGCACCGCCTAAAGGCAGCGCGTTCCAAACGCGTTGAAGGCGGTGGCAAGTCAAGTTCAAGTCAAGGAGCGTTTCTGAATACGGGGTAAGGCTTGATTATCACGTGGGCTTACGTGGAAAAGTGAGCGCCTAGTATGGGGTAGGGGTGCTGCAGTTATTCTTTTTTTCTTTTGATCAAACTATGACAGCTTGTAGACGAAGTTACGGGGTCTCCCCGCGAAGTACGGTAAAAGGCGTACCCAGATAATCCTGACACTGAGACCTTCATATCGCTGAAGCATGAAAAGTAGAAATTTACGAGTATCGATACTAATAGAACAGAAGTAATAAAACTCATACAAGAGAGAACATATCAAAACATTGCACTAATTTTCTTTTTCAATACGCTGGAAAGTATTTATCCAGAGAGGAAGAGACATGAAAACGAAGAGCAGGGAGTTCAGACCCGTACTAATTTATCGAAACGTAACCGCTAGCTAACAGGTTAGCAATTATTCTCGACGCATTTCGCTTCTAGTAAATGAATAAGTTGAATAACAAAACTACGCATAATCAAATTATTAGCAATTACAAGGCTTAATTTTATTACCCGGCTATCTTGCATCGCCATGCATGGTAGCAACATTATGCAGATGCTTAGCTTGTGTGTTCACACTACTAGAGCATTGAACGATAAAAAGATGCTTGGAACACGGGATGCCAATGGAGCCGACGTTTCGGCACGTGGTCTCATCTTCTTCAAGGCTGCAACTGAAGAAGGCAAGGTCGCTTGTCGAAACGCTGGCTCCAGCGACACCCTCTGTTCAAGGATTTTTCATCGATTCAAGCTTCCACCTTCCATTGAACTTTGACCTTATTCGAACACTGAATGTTTTGCGAAAAACACTAGTAGTAGATCCATTGAGGCGCGCCCCTTCAGTAGGCTAGTTTCCTATTCTAGCTTCGTCCCTACGAAAAGCTACGTTATTCGTTTGGCAAAGAAGGATAACTCCATATAAGATATATTGGTACATATGATGACGTTCAGAACTGCCCATTTAGCTAACTCGGAGTATAGTCACGAAATTGACATTTCATGGACCACTGCATTTATTAAGTTTTCCGAAGAAACGAGACGAGGGGAAATGGTGTTTACTCGCAATTTCGTTCTGTCTGTCTCATGGCGCAATGCTCCCTCCTATGTTCTTCCTCCATGCTGGGCATCGGGCCTTCATCCACGTGCTTAGCAGCGCAGCACTTCAGTTGCCTCAGGCAACAACGACGGCTATGCATTCATATCCAGGCAGCAATGAAATGTGGCAACGCGAAATGAAAAATGACCTTTATAAAAGATCAGATTGCCTTATAAAAATTGGTTGAACGCCGGGAGACCCACGATCGAGAGAGCATCTGTTATTGGAAAGCGGCCCATGTAAATACGGATGTGACAGGGGCCCCATCGAGTAAAGTGTGTCATTGGGCTAGTTGGTATTCCGTTATTAAACTGCTCAGCGCAAAAATTTAAACGCAGTACACATCTGGTCCTCGTCTTTTCTATGTGTACTGTGCCCCATCGAGGCCGCATTTGGGTACACTCGCCGGCACAAGGTTTTTGGCATACGACGCTATTGCCGCCACCACCAAGTTTATATTTCATAACAAGCTACGCCTGAAATTTAAAGTATGAAACATCTGACGGTTAAAGAGCAATAAAACAAAATGTGTCGAACGAATAACGGTATAATCGCTTTGGGTTAAGTTACCAGAGTTAACGCGAAGTCACTTTCTTAGTAAAACCTCGTGCACAACTGAATCTCTACAGCTCAAAGGCGTAGCGAATTAGCAAAACCAAAATAAATGTACGGCTAAAAGCTTTCGTATTAGTGTAATGAAGCGTTAACTAAAGTCTTTTAATAAAAATAAAAAAATAAAATTTGATCCCATCAAAGTGGTTTGGCCGCTCCTCTGAAGACATTTCGCTTGCGCATATTGAGCGAATTGCCACAAGCTAAGCGCGTGAGCGAGGAATAGTGCTGATAACCATGCAACCATATAAAAAGCCAAACAAAAGCTTGAAATGAAAATGAAAAACTTTTACGACATCGTTTTCCATTTGCCTGGCGGTTTATGGCGCATAACATACGCAGAGTGCCCAATGTTACAAGTGGCAAACGTTCTTGAAACAGCACTCGTACACCGGCACCATTTGGAGGTAGTGTCGTACGAAAGACATCGCTTCGCATTGCGTGTTCCGAAACCATGCTCGCTTTTTTTAAAGAGATACAGTGCCGGAAATTGAATTATTCGCCACATTTGACATGCGATGTGATGCTGCGAGACGTTTAAAGTGCCGTTTCGCCCAAAGAACCCTTCATAAGAAGAGACAGGTTCAGCGGTTTTCTTTGTAACCTATTTGTATTTTTGCCGTCCGTAAAATGTATCGGGGGTAGGCAGGGATGTGTTTAAGAGCGAGTTGCGAGCAGAGCGCCATAGTTGCAGGCGTAGAAACTGCCGCCATTTCGTATCAAGAGTCTCGGTTCGTAGGGACACGCCGCTACCGAGGACTCGTTCTGTGAAAACAATAGTGTCAACGCTTTCGGGCTTCCGTGTTCGTGACCTGCTGCGGCTCTTTATAAACACCGGCCGCGATGAACGATTGCGCAGTACCTCTGTGCATGCATACCTGCGCATGCGCATTACTCTCCTTCTCTCCCTATCGTCATCTTTCTTGTAAACATTTCTCTACCGCAATAAAAAACCGAGCTACCAGGTGAACAACAGCGCAACTACCGAGACGAGGACGATGTCAAGGAGGAGGACACACAAGGTCTCGTCTCGGATACATATCGTCCTCGTCTAGGTAGTTGCGCTGTGGTTCACCATGCATCACCCCCCACTCGCCCAAATGTTCACGTGGCCGAGCTGCAAGGTACGGAAAGAGGGAGCTGCACTGCAGTGAAGGCGGATATAAAATGGAATCCCACACTCCGGCCGTCGTAATGAACCGCGATAAAAAATTTTATGGTCACTTTACTATCAGAAAGTTGCAATTAACAAAGAAACTTACCTAAAGAGACCTCATTACATCTCAAAGCGTATTGATGATTGCAATATTCTGGAGTACGCTGCCAAGACAACATGTATGATAACGTATTTTTATCCGAGCAATTCACCAGCGGAACAGGCTGACAAAGAATTGGGCAGATCCCGCGCCTTGTGGGAATCGGTTTCATGTGAAGCGGTCAGCAAGTAGTCCAATGCTGCATTCTTTTGGCGTTGAGCCAAGCGTTAAGAGGTGGATCGACAACGTTTCCGTAAGTGTAGTAGTTGTGTGCACATTGTGCGATTACCAGGGACGTCGACAACATTGGCGTTTAGAGGGTAACTGTCTGACGTAACGTCAGCACTGACGTTAGACCTCATAGGTCAGTATTACCGAAACGAAGTGTACTTCACGGTGCGATGATGTGAATATCATAAGTAACTTTCGTTAGCGTATTCCTCCAAGGTCGAGAAATGCTTCAGTATAGCTTGCTGAATCATAGGAATACAATTGCCATGTTTATTAGACTGCTAAAGAGCGGAACCAACACTGGAACCACAGACGTTAAGCTAACATGACACCTATATCGTGGGAGTACATTTGAATAGTGTTTATTGCTTTGTTATATATTTAGATAGCCAATCCCACAACCACAATTTTAACCCTTTGAGGTACACGAGACACATGTGTCCCCATGACTAGCCATAACTAAGCCAGGTGCATCTAAAGAACTGCCTCGTGGAGGTACGCATACGTTGCACATTTCACTCGTTTAAGCTAGCTTTAGCAGAGCATTGTATTTTTGTCGGCATCACGGCCTTACAAACTTCACCAGAAGTGCCGTTTGTGACGCGGGTGGGACGTCTCTAGTTTTCTTGTGTATTGACGTTGCACCGGCATTACGCCTGCATAGGGTATTTCTCCAAAGAAATTTCAGACCTGGCTTGGCTTGGGCTCGATTCCTGCTGGGATGCTAATATTTATTCTTTTTATTCGTCGGGTCAACGTTGCCGATGTCGGTTTTTCTTAAGGATCTCTCCTATAAATTACCAGCGCCTCTTTTCGGCGTTCGTGGGTATATATACGCAGTCAATCACCTGTCGCGCGTACCCATACACCGCGGTGCGTGGTAAACGAGTATGTGCCCCACATCTCTGGAGGAGAGGGTTTGTTTGACGATGTGCGCGACAGGATTTTCACGTTATTCATGTCATGACCTGACTGTCATATTCGTCAAGTCCTCTTACTCTACCATGCCAATATCGGTCCACACCAAGTTAAAGGGGCACTAAAGGCAAACACTAAGTCGACGTTGATTGTTTAAATAGCGGTCCAGAAACCTCGTAGTGCTATTTTTCTGCCAAGGAAGTGCTTATTTTGAAATAAAATCACGTTTTAGTGGTCCGCATCGCGTTAGCGCACTTCAGATCACCCGCCTGAAATCAGTCTTTCACACGCCACTGCTGCCGTGCCCAACCTTGCCCGCCTTTACTGCGCGGCGGCGTGCACTGGCGGCGTGCACCGTTTGGGCATCCGGCAACATCACATGCATGCAGCATTTTGTCGAACTTTCTGTCACAGCTACTTCACGACTGCGCAAAACACACGCGGCAGTACGCGCTACCGAAACTGCCACTGAGACGTGACAGCGTGAGCGAAGCAGGGCGCCGGGCGAAGCGCAGTTCGGCGAAAACGCAACCTTTGAACCACGCGCGCCGTTGCCCATGGCAACGCCAAAGCGGTTCTTTTTTCCATGAATCAAACAGAAACGAACAAACAGCATTTTATTACGTCTCTTGATGCACCGAAGGTTCTTTTTTTAGTGCTGCTAGTTTGATTACTAGTGATTAATCGTAGGCAGACTCTCATACGTCATCAGGATCATTTTGAAAATGTGCCGCTCGTGGCGCTCATCGTGCGATACATTTAGCTTAATTTTTCGGTAAGTAGGGCACTGCTGTTGATAATATTGCCGTTTTAGACGTTGTCATACAATGAGCTTTTACTCTGAGATCAATTGTTATTTGCCTTTCATCATCATCATCATCATCATCATCAGCCTGTCTACGTCCACTGCAGGGCAAAGGCCTCTCCCATGTTCAGCCAATAAACCCGGTTCTGTGCTTTCTGCTGCCACGTTATACCTACAAACTTCTTAATCTCATCTACCCACCTAATTTTCTGTCTCCCCTCACGTGTTTGCCATCTCTTGGAATCCAGTCAGTTACCCTTAATGACCACCGGTTATCCTGCCGACGTGCTACGTGCCCGGCCCATATCCATTTCTTCTTCTTGATTTCAACTATGATGTCCTTAACCCCTGTTTGTTCCCTGACCCACTCTGCTCTCTTCCTGTCTCTTAAGGTTACACCTATCATTTTCCTTTCCATCGCTCGCTGCGTCGTCCTCAATTTAAGTTGAACCCTCTTTGTAAGTCTCCAGCTTTCTGCTCCGTAGGTAAGTACCGGTAAGATGCAGCTGTTATATACCTTCCTCTTGAGGGATAGTGGTAGATTACCATTGATGATTTGAGAATGCTTGCCGAATGAGCCCCATCCCATCCTTATTCTTCTAGTTATTTCACTCTCATGGTTCGGCTCCGCGGTTACTACCTGTCCTAAGTAGATGTACTCCTGTACAACTTCCAGTGTCTCGCCACCTATCGCAAAGCGCTGTTCTCTGCCAAGATTGTTCCACATTACTTTAGTTTTATGCATATTAATTTTCAGACGTACTCCTCTACTTTCCGTATCCAGTTCAGTAATCATGAGCTGTAATTTGTCTCCCGCGTTACTCATCAATGCAATGCCATCAGCGAATCGCAGGTTACTGAGATACTCTCCATTAACTCTTATCCCTAATTCTTCCCAACCTAGGGCCCTGAAAACCTCCTGTAAACACGCGGTGAATAACATTGGAGAGATCGTGTCTCCCTGCCGTACGCCCTTCTTTATTGGGATTCTCTCGCTTTTTTATGGAGGACTATAGTGGCCGTGGAGCCGCTGTAGATTTCTTCCATTATGTTTATGTAGGCTTCGTCGATGCCCTGATTGCGCAGTGCCTGCATGACTGCTGATGTCTCCATCGAGTGAAATGCCTTCTCGTAATCTATGAAGGCTATGTATAGGGGTTGGTTGTATTCCGCGCATTTCTGTATCACCTGATTGATAGTGTGAATATGGTCTATTGTTGAGAAGCCTGTACGAAATCCTGCCTGGTCCCTTGGTTGATTGAACTCGAATGTCGTATTAATTCTGTTAGCAATTACTTTTGTAAATAGCTGTCCCTTTAAGGAGTCGATCACGAGAGCACTCAGACGTAGGTTGCTAGACAGACAGACAGACAGACAGACAGACAGACAGACAGACAGACAGACAGACAGACAGACAGACAGACAGATAGATAGATAGATAGATAGATAGATAGATAGATAGATAGATAGATAGATAGATAGATAGATAGATAGATAGATAGATAGATAGATAGATAGATAGATAGATAGATAGATAGATAGATAGATAGATAGATAGATAGATAGATAGATAGATAGATAGATAGATAGATAGAAACACTCAAACTGTGTTGGTTTCTCTAAGAAATGCTTATCATTTAAAAACAAGTACACAGTGTGAACGACGACATATTTTATTACATGTCCTAACCCCCAATGTACCGCCGTGGGACGGTACAGCGTGGGTGAGAAGTCATGACGAGGTCACAAATTTAGTCAGTCTGAGAGTTCATGATGACGTAATCACGTGAATTGTTTGCATCACTCGTGTTGATGTCACCGACGCCGGCAATTGCCATTTTTCGCTTTTGGTGAGGCATGTAAGTCTCTCGCTTAATTAAAAAGAACAGCTAAACTAAATGCATAAGTTGGCTTCCGGTTTCGAATCGTTTCAGGGGAATGCATAAGACACCCTGAGAGTATTTTTTTGCAACTTTTGTACCTGTGAATACTGGCATGTGGTGTCCTTAATATTTACGTTTCTTGTGTCAAGATTTCCTTTCTGCTGAATTTGCGCCTTTATCTTAGGAAATTACCTAATCTCGGTGGCCGTAAAAATGTTAAAGAATAATTTTTGAACTTCACTCTACTACCTCCATGAAATGTCGTGTTTGCGACTCCTTTATAATGACTTTGATTGTATTGTCTGGTTATAGCAACCTTAACTCAGCAACACTAAAAAGACACAACAATTACATGCGAACTGATAATCTCGACGTTATCACCTTAACAACGAGTGGCAAAAGAAACGGTGCTAACTCACCACTATTAATGCTTATCAGAACGAGACCAAAAGAAAAGTGCCAAGACTAAATTAAGGCTCTGAATGCATGAGGGCACAGATACGTGGACACAAAACTATCTCACAAAAAAAAAAAAACGCGAGGCCTGCGCTGAAACCGCAGCACAGTCACAGCGAAAGCTGGAAGAGCGGCGTTTCTACAGTCCCTTGTATCCTCTCTTGGGGCTACTAATACTAGTACACAAGCATGGTACCCACCACGCCATAAATCACAATTTTTCTGAAGTTGGGAAGCAACTACTAAGCCATTATTCGTCATTCTGCGGAGAAGCGAGTAATGGGTTGGAAGCTTTAAACGGCCCACCAGTTATGTAATTTGCGTTGGGTGACGCCCGGTCGCTATTTCCCTCTCCCGCCATGCTGTATAATATACGTTGACGTGAGATAGGGGGGGCGCGAAGAACTTTATTGAGACCCCGAGGAAAGCCATGCTGTATAACATACGTTGACGTGGTAGAGAGGGGGGGGGGGCGAAGAACTTTATTGAGACCCCGAGGAGAGAGAGAGAAAGCGAGAAGAGGAAAGGCAGGGAGGTTAACCAGACGAAAGTCCGGTTTGCTACCCTGCGCTGGGGATAAGGGAATGGGGACTAGAAAGAGGAAGAGAGAGAGAAGGAGAGCACTGCACGTGCAAAGGAGTACAATCAGTCACTGAGGCTGGAGCTTCTCTGACCTACGTGACATCAGGATCATGCGCTTATGGGCTTCCTTGGCAACTAATACAAGTGCACTTGCGAGGAACCCACTACGCTATAAATCATTGCAATTTTTGAGAAGCAAGGAAGCAGGCACTATGCCATTTTTCGTCATTCTACGGAGAACCGTGGTACATGCTAAACGCATGTAAGGCATTACGCACACTTTGTTGATGCTGTGCCTGATGACGATGAAGAATAATGGCGGAGCTCTTTGTAATGGGTTGGAAGCATTGAACAACCTACTCGTTGCGCAATTCACATTGTGTGACGCCTGGTTACAGAATTCGCGTTGTACGACGCTTGGTGTTTATTTTACTCTTCTACCACGCTATATTGCATATGCTAATGTGGTTCGTTCCGGACATGAAGCATGTATAGGACCTTTTTGCAAAGCAGTCTCAAACACCAGCATGGCTCAGAGGTTGAATACTGGGTTCCCACGCAGAGGGCCCAGGTTCGAACCTCGTTCCATCCTGGAATTTTTTTCTTATTACGTTTTTTTTCTTATTTCGAGCGATACTGGTTACGGACACCGGCGGCGGCGGCGGCGGACAACTACGGCACCAAAAACGGCCGGTGAAATGATCTCATAACAGCTTTCGCTGTAAAAACTAAATATTCAATCGAGAACGCAGCTCTGTCAATATTAGCTTGAATTCATTAAACGTAGACGTCTTTCTGTTGCTAACCTGCTCAAGGATTACACGTGTTAACCGCGAGAACAGCAATTCTGCACAGATACGAAGTAACGCACGGCCAAAAATCTGTCACAGCTTCTTCCTTACTTATTCTTCGGACTTACTAACGAACTACGGAGAGTGCTAACGAAATAAGCGCTCTCACCGTAACTTCATTTGAAGGCCCAACCTCTGTGGACTATACGACGCGTGCGCCTTGCATTCATTTTGCCGGAAATTAAAACGTGCTAGCCGGCTTAGCGAAGTTACAGAACAGCAGCAACTTCAAAGCACGCAGACACCCGCACTGGAAAAAAAACGTACCTGAGGATCTCCCACGCGAAGAGCCTGCGAAACGAAATGCACGCGTACTTCCAATGCTTTCCAATAAACTGACCTTATTTTTTTGCGGATTTTTTAATTGTGGCAGGACGGTGCAATTTTAAACCAGCAGCTACCACTCATTAAATCACTACACTTTTGGAACTCAATCTCGCACATAACAGTTCGCCACAGAGAGAAAGAGAGCTCTTTATTGAAAAACAGAATTCTGCCGGCATATATAAAGGGGCGTACATGCTGCTCTGCTTAGGCGAAGGAAGTTGAGGACAGAAAGACCATAGGAGAAGGAGGGCAAGAAAGGATGTGCTGGTATGCAGCTTTTTTACTAGTCCAGCGTTACCCTTTTATTTCTGTTTTCCGATTTCCACACCTGACATTGTTCTGTGCAGAGCGACCGAAATGACACTGTTCTGACTTCCTAGGCCGCAGTAATGAAAGTCGTACATCTTGCAGTGTATCGGTAAAACGCACTTCGTCCTTCGTCGTTTTCCACGGCCATATGTGCTTCCTGCATAGAATTTATTTTACTGTCATGGCTTTCTAGTATCGCCTTTATTGCATTTCGTCCAGTCTTAGAGCGTTTAGTGCTGAACGGGATATTTTTTTCAAAGTCCATTACCGTTCTCGGAATGGAAATACGTGTCCGCTGAGTTTCACTTACGGACGATTTCTCGCCACGAAGTTTTGCCCACTGATATACGAGAACGCTGTTTTTTTTTTGTTCTGTATGTATCTTTTTCTTTCCACCAGTGTGTAGATTGCTTGTTGTTTTATTTCTTTCGTGACCATTTCTTACGGGTCCAGTTTCCAGCTGTTTCAAACAGAGTTCTGCCTCGGGAATGTGGGGTTCACCGATGCGTGAACCTTTACTGTCTCCTTTGATGGCTTTCTCTATATACATCACTAGTTTCGATAGACGTTCTGCATGCTAGACATTGTTGAAGTGCCGAGATCTTTTCACTGCAGGAATCCATCGGAAAGTACGATAATTTTGTGCCCCGGAAAAACGAACACTCCCCTGGCCATGGAGGCCACGCTGCCACACCTTCTCGGGTAACTGCAAATGCTTGCCGCGGCATGCACCTGCCTGCCGCACGGCCTGAATCCTATTTAAGGCGATCATTACTATCAGAGAGTTTTGGGATGGTTGATTAGCACAATTTATTTATATTGTTGCCTTGTTTTGACTATTATTTATGTATAGCAGTTTTATTTTACTCCTCCCGGTGAGAGGCCACATGCGTGCTTCCTTTGACGTTGCCTCTTTCCGCTGCCTGCAATTTCGCTATTTGTTCCTTTCCGGGTGAAGCGGCCATAGGTGAACAAACTCATCTCCAACTCAAATCATCTATCCCGCTGCACTTATAGCTCTCTGCACTGGATTCTCCTCGACTTTATTCCAAATTCAGGCTTACGCCCTATCATTTAAATTATGCCGTAGAGCATGCCGCGAAAATTAAAAAAAAAATCAGGTTATGCTTTGTGACAAAGTTGAGTGAACTGCTAAAAAGTCGGCTCGCATTTTCTAAACTTTGTGCGTGTATTGCGGAGTAACTGACGGTTCTGTACTTTATATTTCCTCTTGTTATTCGTCTCTTATTCTCCCTATTTTTCCTTTTCTTCAGCGCAGGGTAGCAAACCGAATATTGTGATCCGGTTAACGTCTGTGCCTTTCCCTTCTGTCTTCTGTCGGTGACCATTCTGGAGCGTTTTTTTTTTTTTTTTTTTGCCTCCATACGCCTGTATAATATGGGTGCCAGGACATGAGGGTCTACAGGGAAATGAAGCGGCCCATGCCGCTGCCCGCGAGCACGTCAGCCGGGCTGTCCTTGACCCACAGGATACCCGACCCATGGCTGAAGAGGTGGAGGCGGTACAGAACACCTATTCGTCGCTACTTCAACACTACAGACTGGAGCGACGGGTGTACCCTCCACCACATCCAAAACTGACTAAAGAAGAAAGCGTGATCATCAGACGCCTGCAAAGCAACACACACATACATGGAATATTAATGCACCGCCTCTACCCAACGAAACATAGCTACATGTGCCCGCTCTGCGGCGTACCGGACACCCTGGCACATTTGCTCCTGGAATGCCCGTGTCATGTAGACCTCAGTATGCAACCGGAGACGGACGTCAATCCAGCATTAAACACGAACGACGACCACCTAACCGAAACGTGGGAGGCCAAGCTCGCCCTCGAGGACCTGGAAGACCAGCGACAACTTGTCATCAGGGCCAAGAGGGCAGTTGAAGCCAGAGGGTTCCTGGACTAGGGAGCCCTCCCACCTTAGGGTGATACCGAGCATCGCTCGGAACACTGTTTCACAAATAAACGTTTATTTCTCTCTCTCTCTCTCTCATCGCTTTCTAAGAGGTGTACGATGGAGTTCAATACAATGTATAGGATTACTGGTTCTGCGAAAGCGATAAAAATTTTGTACCGATAAAATCACGTTAGAGTGACATTATTATTATTCCTCGACGATTTGCATAATTCATTCTCGCTGCCTCTGTCTCTTTTCAAATCTGAGAGAATTATCAATAATTAGTTGCCACCAATCAGAAGCCGGCCATTTTCATCGGGAACTCCTGTCGCCCACTTTCTGTAAAGCGAGTTTTTTAACATAAAGGGTCTTTGCGCTGTAAAGCCAACTTTAAAACGCCCAGGTAAGCGAATTTGACGCCGTTCTTGTTTGACGCCGTTCTTGTTTGACGCCGTTCCCGAATGCATTTAACGTGTTAATAGACGCATAATATGTATTTTGGGTATTTTAAGTCTCTCGCAAGTGTTTCTGACAGCTTATTAGACGGGGAACCCGTAATGCTTGCAACGTAACTTTTTTTTTCGGGAAGTATTCATGAGGTGACTCGAATGAAAGGTCAATATATGCGGGATCTTTTTCATTCGCTCGTTTATGTCAGAACATATGGATTAGTGACAGATGCCCTCCTCGGTTTAAACAAGAGATACCGCCTATTTTCCGATGACGCGAAGCGGCCGTTGATTAACTTGTGTGGTTTTGCGAACACGCGAAGTTAACCGACGAGCAAATCGAAATGCCCTTATGTGACGCGTCGATGTTGGTTAAAAAACGTTGCTTCTAAAAGCTGACTCCCCCTCAAGTGTGTCTGTGAGTACGTCGATGAAAGATTTTGTGCAGACGTGTGGCGACTAGCATTTTATGCCCCCCCCCCCCCCCCTAAGGTCCCGCGCACAAATGAGGCGTAGCAAACTGCAGGCTTAAGTTTATTTAAGAGTTTGCGAATGTCCGTCCGTGACAACAATAATCATTTCTTATGTAGGAGAGAGAACGGACACAAATCACAGAAAGGAAATAATATTAATATTTGGGGTTTTACATACCAAAACCAAAATATGATTATGGGGCGCGCAATAGTGGAGCGCTCCGGAAATATTGACCATCTGGTGTTCCTTAATGCGCACCTAAATCTAAGTACACGGGAATCCAGCGTTGCACGTCCGTCAAAATGTGACTGCCGCTGCCGGGTTCGAACCCCTCGACATTCGGGTCAGCAGCCGAGCACCGCAACCACTCTACCACCGTGGCGTCTAGAAAATAATAGGAGAAAAGGAGAACACAGCAGCATTTATTTTTCGAAAAGGAACAAAATGAACATTTGGGTAAGGCACTGTGCACTCTAAGCCAAAAGAGAGCAACGGGGGTATAGGGGTTCCTCCTTTGAAGAAGCAAGTGCATTGCCACTCCCATTACTCTCAAAAAAGGAGCAACGGCAAGGGGATGAACGGTTAGTCCCCCCACTTGCTCCTTGAGGACCAACTGTTACTCCTTCCTGATGCTCCTCAAGGGAGCAACGGATGCTCCTTCCTGTTACTCCTTACTTTCTTCTTGGGCCAAAAAAAATCGTTTTTGATTGACTTTTAGAGCATATTGAGGTTTATACAGATATTTGTTTGGATGTACAAACGATATACAGACATATCATTCAGAAAGAAATTTCAGAAAACTTGCAACAAACACACAGGATTCGAACTCGCGACAACTTAATCGCCATGCGCGCACGCTAACCACTACGCCACCAAACGCTACGGCGCCGTCTGAAAGGAAACGGGGTTATGTAGGTACAGACGGGTCGTTGCGCGTTCTGACACGTTAGTGAAATGAGCATAGGCGTGCAGAACCAGTGGGGATGTTCAAAAGAGAATAGAAAGTAACAATGTAAACATCTGAAAACATCAAGGTAATGAGTCTCTCGCGAAAACACAGGCTTTGCCGTGCTCCCTTTACGCTAGCTAAAAGGCCAGTAATTTGTTGTTTTTTTTTTTGCTTTTTTGCCCGGAGGTGTGTTTTCTCCTTCTTTATTATCATTGTTAATATTAATATCAATATTAATAATATTTTTTTTTTTTTGCAGAAGAGTCGCCTCCCCTTTGAAAAGACAACACCGCCCGAGCTGATAACGTCCATTTGCTCTGAGATTAAACAAAAAGTCAAACTACCGGGCCAGATTGCGATAACTGCCCTCCCGCCAAAATCAGCCAGTGACAAGGTAGAGATAAGGGGTGGGGGGGAGGTGGCGGCGTTAGCTCGCTGTCAGTCATTCTGCGCATAGCGATATAAGTGTGCGTTGCGCGATCTCTGCTGAAACCCTGCAGTCGGGGCTTTTGCTGCTTTGTACTGGAGACTCCCGTTCAGCATAAAACCGCAAATGTAAAGTCTATCAACTGTGTACTTCTCTCAACAGCTTGTTTGTGGTGAAGTATACACGGAGTCTCGTGAAGCTTCGCATTTTATTGCCACATTCTCAGGCTATATATTTATGCCAAATGTACGCAAACACGCCATTTAACTTGCGACGAAAGCAGCTTCAGGTGCTGGCGTTCTAGTGCAACCATGCCTTTTATTAGGCGCTTTTAGTTTGTATTAGGGGCTTTTAGCTTTACGTTACCGTGTTACGAGTTGCCGGAAGGAATCTGCGCATACGCGGGCCTTTACGGAAAGTGAACTACTCTCCGGATGGACTTTACGTTTATGGCCCTATCTCGAAATTCACCTTCGTTCGCGGCTACTCGCGATACCCGCTTTGCCGAGGCGCCAGCCGCCGAGTAAAAATAAGCCGTAGTGCGAGCGCCAATTGCGATTACTTTGTTTCAGCGGCTAGAGTCACTAGAGTGACCGAGAAATACAATACCGAAGCCGTAAAAACGTGAGAAGCCTTGACATAAGTACCCCGACAGGCTGGATAGGTGACGCCATCTAGCGGGAACAAGGTGAACCAGGCAAGCAAAAATTGTTACTGCAGAAACATCGTGCGTTCTACTTCTGGTGTAAATGCCTTGCCGCGGTATAATCATTTTCAATCATTTTTTTCCTCAAAAGCACCAGGCGAAAACAAACGTGTCCATGACTATGGTTGCACGAAGCGTCACAAGATGGCGACACCATCGTCGGATAACCCGGTATTCTACAGCCCTTTGCTTATACCGGGACACGCTTAAAACCCCTCGTAATTTTGCCGCAGCGGTGATACAATCTTATATAAATTAAAGATAATTTAAATGCCGTTATCATCAACATTTCATGGTTTATTCAAACGGAAATGTATCTCTTAACGTAAACGTTATCTCTCATACGTTATCTCTCATACGTAAACGTTTACGTATGGGGGGCTAAAACTTTTCTAAGACATGTGTTCCGGTAACACGGTAACATTAAAAAATATGCGTAACGGCTAAATGTCCCTATTAGCGTGCGTATCTCGCTGTTCAGTTTAGAAAAAGTAGTTTCCTTACGCCAGCCCGCAAGAAAATGTGGCCCATGCATCGACCGATACAGGGCACGTCCTGCAGGAGAGCAACGGTTGCGCGCCGAGACCAACTGTTGCTGTTCGTCCTTCTGTTGCTCCCTTCCAACCTAACATTAAACGGTTACTCCCCCAACTTGAGACATGTCAGCCACCTTGTTCCAGTTGGTCTTTTTGGGGAGTAACAATTGGTCTTTAGGACTAAAACCCGCAGTTATTCTCTTTTTTTCATTTTTGGCTTAGAGTGTGAGCCTTTGACACACAAAACAGCAAAGGGAAGGGTTGCGAGTCATCCTCAATGGCTAAGAACTTTCCTTAGAAATGAAAGACCATACATAAAAACGGTTTCCGAAACAGATTGGGGGATTGCTAAACACAAACAGCCGGACGTGGTCCAGCAGGAAAGAAATTAGATTACACTGCGACAATGACGGGTTTACAGGTCGTGCCACGTGAACAAGTGATGAACGGAAAATGGAAGTGGACAGCAGCGTGTAAAGACTGTAATTAGAAGTGATAGCCGTTGCGGCATTGATATTAGGACATTGTTCCGCGGTCTCGCAACTTGAACGAATTAGCAGCCGCAACCTCCTTCACGTTGTTACGCTTACCGCCCCGCCTAGGCTTCCTCCTGTTTTAGAGTCGGTTGTTTGATGTGATGCACGACGGGAACTGAATGTCTGTGTACACAGGAGTGAGCTTACAAAGGGCGGCGCTAAAAAGGTGCAGTGCTTCTGAGTATTCGATCTTGCGCTTCTGCAAACCCGAACGTCAGAACTGCTATCGAAGAGGCAGATTCATATGCATCATAAACTTAACTTTAGACGAATCCCTCATTTACTGTTGTCTCGTGGAAAGTACGTGATGTGACTTTTGAGGTATAGACAAAAATAGCAACATATGTGAAGGTATAATTGCTACGACCAACAACGAATCCACTTTGACTAGCCAGTGCGTGCTGATGTGCAAATGTAATATCCCGAGTAGTTTAGTAACACATGCCTGTTTACTTGTTTGCCCTTTAAATGTGTCAAGGCGGACAACGTTTGGCATATCTTTTAAATTTCCTTTACGCGCCCAATGATTCACGTAGGTTTCCTTAGAAGCTTCCAGGACACACTCTGCCACTACCAACGAGGCTTGGAAAACTGTAACCGCGCATGTACGGTGGCAAAACATTTGTTCATCGCTACCCGAGCGGTTAACGGCTGAATACTATGACAAACGAATCGCAGCCCAAAAAAATGGTCACATTCAGAAAGGCACCCATGGGCACCTCTGTCTCTGTATTTCACGCTGTGCTAGTTTTGTCACGTATTACCGACCTAATGAAGCCTGTACTCTCGAACAATTCGGCGTGACAATGTACAGGGCCCACAACTTGCGCAGCCTATTGTATCTTTGTGTGTTCCGAAGTTGGTTTCGATTTCAGAAGGTGATTACTGGAGTTCGAGCGTGAGAATAGACTATCTACTGCACGGTTTTGGTGGCGCGTACTGCAGACATGCGCCAATGGAGCCGCAAAGTTCGCGTCGTTCTCACTGAGACCCTAATCGGGTCCCGCAGACAACGGCGTCGCTCGCGCTGCTGAGAATACAGAATAGTCGGTGAACAGCTATTTCTTCATCCCACGTCTGTACTCTATGGAAGCTGGGAAGTTAGTTCGCGTACTCCGATAACTATGTGCTATAGAGAATCTTTCCTCTCTTCTATGGCATCTCTGTATATACCTCTCTCTATCTTTCTCTCCTTTTCTCTGTGTGTCTCATTGTTCGATGAGGCGACGATGACGTTGTTTGTTCTGAGGTGGCGTTGGGTACAAGTATGCGGACAATTCGCTAGTCGTTCGCCTCACTTGGTATGCAGAGACATGTCGCGAGGAAGTGCGAGAGCTGTTTCGGTCTCGGGCTCCAGCACCAATAAATTATGTCACAATAAAAACATGTGGCCCAATAGTTTATGTAATGCTATATAAAGACTCGGTATTGTTCAGTCAGTCAGTCAGTCAATGAACTTTATTTTGGTATTGTTCTACAGAAGATCTCCGTTCTTTGTGTGGCGTTAGTCGCTCTAGTATTTATACATTTGTGCATCTTGGAAGCGCGAAAGTTTGCGCAGCTTGCACTGAGTCGCGCAAGGCTGGGGCAGAGCAGAGCTGGTCGGCACTCGGGTGGTCCCGGCCTGAATAGGCACACTTGCATTCACACGCCGTTGCGCGAAGTGTTGACGTGATCACATCGTAAATCATGAGCGTTGGCTAGGTATCTATTGGGTTCGAGTGGGACTCGCTTGGCAATCACGGCACCAAGTAGCTTAGTTACCTTAATAACTTTAATTAGGTTAATTACGCGATAAAACTTATTCGGTCAAATTTGCATATTCGAGGATTGTTGTCGATTAGTTTCATTCTAAGTCAACCTAGTGTTGGTTATAACCTAATTAGCCCAATTAGCTACATTGCCTAATTTATATTTGATGTTCAGTCTGGATTAGCGTACATCCCAGAACAACGTAGGCTTAATTAGCTAATACGTCTAATTAACACCATCTATGCTCAGTCTTAGTTAGTCTTAATTATGCTGAACTCGGCTCATCTTGCCGAGCTCGGCATGACTATAGGCCCACCAGAATCTCAACTCGGCCTATTTAAGCATTGACTGAATTGGATTAATTATGCATAGTTAATTAGATATTACTATGCTCTACTAGGCTTAATTAGGATTGGATATGACCTCCTTGGTTTAACTAGGCACACCTATGCTTAACTTGGTAATTCCTGATAACATGATAATTTCTTGTCTACATCGCGAACCATACAAACGGCGGGCATAACAGCTCTGCTGTAAAAGAAGGGACACATGCAAACATAACAAATTGTCCTGTTAACGTGTATTCTGCTGTATGCGCCCCTTGTTTCTTTCAGGCTGCCATATTGCGCTAAGGTAATCCCGCGTCGCGGAACTGCAGTATTAGCTTCGGTTTTTCGAGCGAAGCTTGTTACGAGGTAGAGATTTCGGTGGCGGCGTTGATGGTGGCGAAAAACTCGGCGCCGGCAAGAGCACCAAAATGAGGTCCTTTATTGTGCGCCGGCGACATGGCGTATTTCCATGCGCCGTTTTCTAATAAGTGATGCTCTCTGGATTGTAGGCTCATCGCCTATCAGCCGTTTCTTATATGGTAGTCTAATTTTTTATCGAGTTTATTTATTTTCGTTTGACTTTGCCACATTTCATTGTTGCCTGGATATTGTCACGTGGTCGTGACGTCGACGAAGACAGCAGCCGGCGTGTTCAAGATGAAACTGTTTATTTGGCCGAACTTGTGGCCGGGAAATGAAAAGTCAAACTACAGCAACACACGCTGTACACTGATAGCGGCGAACAGGGCGTCGGCCTTCGATAAAATGCTCATGGCTGGGGCGCGCCGTATTTTATACATCACGCATCGAACTTTCCAGTCTTATCACTGGTGGTCGCGCAAACTCTGGAACAATCTAGACTATTCGCGCCCTGCGCGCAATCTTAACAAAGCGATCTATTACAATCGCGGAGCTTCTCGGACACTGCGCCGCGGTCAGCGTCGAGCGTTGATAAGCGTCCTTGCTGGTCAAACCCGAATACATCAAAATAAAACAAGAAGCGGGCGTTTCATTATGACCGCATGACCTAACGTTCAGGCGCCGGAACGTGAGTCGTTAGGCACGATCCCAGCTGCGTAGGTGCGCCCTCACGCCCCGCCCGCAACCTGTCAGAGCCGTTTCGATTCATAGATAGACAGAAAGAAAGAATGATAGAAATAAAGGAAGAAAAACAGTAGTTCAAGCAGACACACGCCAAGCTTCACTTGCCGCCATCTTCGCGTTAGGGAAAGCGCTCCTGAACTTTTACAGCAGAGCTCCCTTAGTCAACCCTGTGCCGCCGTCGTCGCTGTAGCAGCAGTAGTAGTAGTAGTCGTAGTAGTAGTAGTAGTAGTAGTAGTAGTAGTAGTAGTAGTAGTAGTAGTAGTAGTAGTAGTAGTAGTTAATAACAGTATTCGTCACCACGCAGGTCTCGTGACCGGGGGGTTGTGAATAAATAAATAAATAAAACGAGATGATGTTGCTTTTCTTCGAATAAATAAAACAAACTTAGAATGATGATGCTGATTATGATGATTATGACTTTTCTATCGACAGTCAACATCATCATGAATGCAGCTTTGCTGTCCGACGGCTTTCACGTCGTGGAACTGGCTGAATTCTTTCGAACACTTTTGTTCTTTTCGACAGCGAAGCAATAGGAAAGCGTGTTATATAACAACAGTTTTTTTTATGGAAGGAGCACCGCGCTCCAAGGACTGCAATGACACATGCTTCAGACATAGGAACGACGGTGGCATCCACCCCGTCATAGCATGGAAACGCAAACAAAATATTTGGACCCACAGATGTGGTTTCGTGTCTTTATCGAACTGGATGGCCAAGACCTATGCTAGGACATTGTAACGAGCTCACGTGCCGAGTGAGAAGGGCGTACGACTGGCGCGCAAGCTCTCTAATGGCTCTGGCCAAGTAAATGGTGCATGTCACCGCTGTTGTTCCCCGAAGGGCTATCTATGACTCGACAACAGAGTGCTCTGGAAGGGGCGGGGTCTTGTATGGCGAAGCCACATGGGTTGTTTATCGCTTGGTCAAACTGCGCTGCCGTACTACAGATTATAAACAGGATACAGGGATAATTTAAAAACCTTCACTGCCCCCCTCCCTAAAGAACAATGGCCAGCAATAGCGCGCACGATGACAAGAATTACGACGATGACGAGCTGCTAGTGACGATAACCGCTATAATTGCCATAACGACGATAAATGCATGGTCGTGCCTTCTCCGGTTTTTGGCGTTTGAGGTCGTGTACCTACTTACGCGGTATGCAGTCAGTGAAGGGAGCTTAGGGGTTCAGTAAATCAGAATTACTTAGTATAAATGAGTATATGCATGGCTAACTCAGCAAGAACCAATACGAAGATGACACAGCAGATTTTACCATTATTGAAAGATCATCACTTTACTTTGTCTCGTACCGCTGCGTTTTGTTCCTAGAGTGCAGCCGGTGCTTCGTGGTTGGTAAACGTACTTAGCAGGGTACCGCCGTTGCACTGGAAAGCTAAATGTCACGTTTTGATTCCGATCGCGCTGGCCACCTTTCTGTGAGTGCGAATCGCATGAACGCTCACATAAGCGCGCTGCATACGAAGTAACATTTGAGTTATCAAAGCACGACAAATGTCAGCCTTCATAGGCGCGTGCTACATAGGAGAGGGCACCCTGTCACGACGCCAAGACATCAGAGGCTGTCCAAACTTATGATGTCACTGTGACGTCACATAACATGGTGTCACATGATGACGTCATCACATCACATATCTCTTGGTCAATGGTGGGCCGATCTAGGAGACACTGCAAAATCACGCTAGGTGCAGGGAGCTTGCAATTCCTCTCATCCCGGGACCGATGCACAACCACCTATAAACCAGAACACAGCGAATTCCATGCGCATCACCATATTTGCATCGCGCGTCGCGCCATCTATCGCACACGCGACGAAACATGCGCGGGCTGCCACGCCAGCAGACGCTACACAGAGTAAACGTGAAGCTCCCGAAACACAGCCCCTCGGAGAGCGTGTTTCGCGTCTTTTCTAGCCTGGACATTTTCGCTGATTTTATTGGAATATCAAGAACATCTTGCTCATGCAAGTCCACAATGTATACAGTACGTGCTGAGTGGGCTGCAGAAGCAACCTCGTCAGATACGCACGCTGTTACTTTTGTAAAAAAATGCTCTCGCTGTAGTACGCGTGAATCATAATTGCAGTGCAGCTCGCGAAAGAGTGAAACGATGTTTTGTTGCCCCATATTACAAGTTGTGCACAAAGTTTTGTGAAAGCTCATCATTTCAGCATGCATCGCGTAATAATTAGAGTACGCTTTACGGGTAGTTTCACGGAACGTAATTTTTGTTGCACGAGCGCTCCTACAATAATGCGTCTTGCTCACAAAAGCGTGCTATCAGAGAGCATAACCTGCAGTATCGTTCAGCGATTCCTTTGGAAGCTACCTGCGCGATTTTATTCTTGTAACGATGGTGCTTTACAAGCAAAACTGTGCTACTCTTAGTTAAACCGGTTAGCTACGCCTACGACGTAAAGGACACTGGCGCGAGTACTGTTTACTTACGTGCCAATATATGTATTATGTGCAGCTGGATGCCTCGTGTCCAAATAAATTTGGGGACATGAAATACTGAAATGAAAGCACGAAATTTTGGCCAGCTGTTAAGGAGCACCGTGCCATTTATTACCTTTTGAAGGCGAAATCTCGAAGGCGTGAATGCTATCAAAAGCACTAAAGCTTAATACTACGTTGAAAGTGACAAAGCATGCTGATTGCTTGTGCTTGAAAGCACTACCTTGCACTAGATTTTCGTCAAAGGAAACGCTCAAAGGTATGAAGTGCACCCCCACACAAAGCTCGCGCCTGCCTTCAACCCAGCTGCGTGTCACGCAAATTAGGTTCGCAAAATGAAATAGTTGGGCATCACACTGCAGAATACACGCAGTTATTGTACTTACTCGCGCATTTTCACTCGGCTCCTAGTTTCTTTAGCTTGAATCACAGTTATCCACTCGCGGCGAAGCTGAAAACACCGCACCGGCACTATTTCCATAGCCCGTCGTAATCGTCGCAGACAACGCTAATATCCTCTTGTTGCGCAGCTTGTTTTGGCATCCAAAGACAACGCAGTAGTGCCCAGACGAGCTCTTATACGCTGAAGCGGCGTGAACGGGTACTTTTTTTGAACTTTAATGCCTCAGAACTGCAGCTTGTCCTGTTTACTTGGTGCAGCCTGCGCGCGCCTTGGCAGCCCGCGCAGCCCGGCGTCTGGGGGCGAGAGTATCCGCTCGGCTCGCCAGCAGCCTGGGTGCGAGACAGGCGTGCTCTGGTGTATAGGGTGCAGAAAGTCTTTGGGCAGATTGGGGCGGCGGGCGGGGGGGATCAATACAATCAATTGAAAATAAAAAGATGGCTTTGACCTTCCAGTCGTCTTAGGTAAATGAATAAGGGACCATCGCACGAGCACGCACTATGACTGCTCGTGCAATAAGACATTTGTAGTTTCCCGATCCGAATACTTCAGCTCAGGAAAAAAAATGGTATCTGTATGTAGCCACGAGGGGCATTTAGAAAAGAGCTTTCACTACGGCTACTCTGTAAAACATGTAGAGAAAACACGTTAGCGTAACGTTAACGTTTTGAGGAATTCTTCGGCTCAGGCAGCGACAGAAATTAGTGAAAAGATACTCCTTGTAATCCTGCGTCTCTGTGAACTTCAAGAGTTGTAGATACCCTACAGCTTTTGTCAGAGTACTCTGTGTGTCCTTAAAGTCGAGGCAATGCCTGCTCAAAGGAATGAACGCTCTAGTCTTCTCGTCTTCTTAGCAATGAACACGTCTCCCTAGGTTCGCTATAGACGCCGAGTGCACACGTGAGCGGCATCTTCACTGGACACTCAAAACGTCGTCTAGAAACCATCTCTTCTGACGCAACCAGCAATCTTCTGACGCAACCGCAACCAGCAAAGAAAACGCACACATAGCTACGCAACGGCTATTTGTAGTCGTAGCTCGAAGAATAGTCGCCTCAGTAGCGGTCTTGCCCACTTAAATAATGGTGCGCTGTTGCGATGTCGTGCTCGTTGAGATTAATGAGGCAGTGGTGGCCTTGGCCCACACATGGTCACTTCTATGCGACCCAAGAATGTGGAAGAAAGGACATCCTTCATAAAACTTATCATCTGGGGTTCTGATGGGCCAGTACCACGATATGATTATGAAGCACGTCGCAGTGGGGAACTCCGGATTAATTTTCACCAATTATTTTTTTTTCCTTCTATAGCTAAAGCTGTAATAAGATCACCACAGCCTAATTTGATGGCGTAGTTATCCGCCGCCGGTATCCGTAACCACTATCGTTCACAGACAAAAATATCCAGTATCGAGCTGGACTTGAACCCAGGCCCCTGCGTGGCAGTCGAGTGTTCTACCACAGAGCCACGCCCATGCTTCAAATTCTTTTGCAAAAAGGTCTTATACTGGCATCAGTCGCCACGTAATCAGGTTAACAGGTGTAATGTAGCGTGGTAGAAGAGGGAAATAACAACCAGGCGACACACAATGCGAACTGCTTAACGAGTAGGTGGTTTAAAGCTTGCCACCCATACGAAGGACCTTGTTTGCTTGTTTGTTTGTTTGTTTGTATGTTTGTTTGTTTGTTTGTTTGTTTGTTTGTTTTTCCTTCTGTTCTATGGCGCGTACCCACTCTGGGGGATGGGCCAAGAATGCGTGGTTGAAACTTAAAATCTTATTCGAAATTCGAAGAATGTTAAATGGTTAAAAATATGAAGAGAAGAAATGGCAATAATACGTAATACATCAAATTAAGACTTCAAAAATGATGCTATTGTGCTCGTATTCCAGACAGCCATATTAACCTGATCGGAACAGTTTTGATGAGATTAGACAGACTTAACCGCATTTTGATAACGAGTATTTTTGAAGGCAATATTAAAATGGTACGCGTTTAGTGGTTTGTATGAAATTACACACGGCATCGAAGGTATCCATATGGCAGTATGATAACCCTGAGGCTCCGAAGCTTAGTACAATTTCTTTAGTTAAGTTTAAGCCTATTTTGGAAAGCGGAGTAATGAGCAGTCGTGATCTAATAGTTGAATATCTGCGACATGACGAAAAGTAATGTGCAATATTTTCTAATTATCCGCAGAATTGACTTGGGGGCGATGTCGTCAGACGAGCTCTGTGTAAGTATAAGTTTAATGGAGGACACGGCATGGAAATCTGGTGATGGTAACTTCAGATTGCCTAGAATTACTCCAATAAGACTTCCATGGGAAGGTTAGGTGTTTGTATTCCGTCCACGTTGTTATTTATTCCATCCTATGAGTGTGAATTGCCAATTTTTTGTATCTTATCGCGGTGAAATATTCTAGCTCTGGAAGTATGTGGATTATTGGGAGTTCTAGCGATGCGCGCGCTAAAGCATCGGTCATTTCATTTAAATTTAAGCGACAGTGACCTGACACCCACACTAATTTTAGGTGTTTCAGCTGAGACGGAACTAAAGATCGAACGTCTTGAGGGCTCAGTCATAATGCTTCATCGTCTTCAGCCCCAGCATCGACAAGGTGCACATAATGCATTGCAGATGTGTAGTGGGTACCCTGCTTCTCCGCAGAATGATGAATAATTGCATAGTGGGTACTTCCACTCTTCGCGAAATTATGACGATTTATGGCGTAGTTGGCACCTCGCAACTATACTTGTGTTAGTTTCCCCAAGAGAGTTTACAACAGGCTCTAGAAAGGACGCTACTCCGGCTTAGCTGTCGCTATGCTCGGTGTTCCGCACAGGCCTGGCGTTGTTATTATTATTATTATTATTATTATTATTATTATTATTATTATTATTATTATTATTATTATTATTATTATTATTATTATTATTATTATTATTTTATTATTATTATTATTATTATTATTATTATTATTATTATTAAGACTGTCTGTATTGTATAGTTTATTTTTATTGTTTTTTTTGCGTGCGCCTGCACAAAGACCTTACGGTTGTTCCTGGGCACGTTAAATAAATGATTGATTGATTGGTTGATTGATTGATTGATTATTATTATTGTTGTAACGTGCACCTAATATTAAACTAGCCGGAAACTTGAACGACAGCACTAATTAGCAATAATTGAAGTTGAAAACTGTCACGTGGCGCGCAACATTCAGAAAAGAACAACTGATATATAATGTTTGCCGAGGATGACCTTTCAGCAGTACGACTTTTCATAAGCTATAGCAATGTAATTGCTACCAAAATTGCTGATTAGAAGCACAAAGGTTGGCAGACTAAAGTAAATCAACAAAATTAGAAGTAATGCGTTTGTCAAAAAAAAAAAAAAAAAACACGACGAGCAAAGTGAGAGTAGGTTCAGGTTTAAAAAAGAAAATAAACAATTCAGCTACAGCACATGTGACTCACATTGGGAAGTTCCGCTTACTTATCAAATTTCACAGCGGCACGTGCAATTTCCTTTGACTAGGTTCAAAGAAGGCAAGATTTTATTAAGGGATAATAAAGCATGAATTTTCTCTTACAGTCAATGCGCAAGGAAATGTCCTGAGTCATGCTTCGCCCAACTGAGTCCACATAGTTAACTGCACCACTCTTAGAGACAGTCTAGTAAGAGCTACCAAAACGGGGCCGAGCCAATTAGCGTGGCGCAGTAGGAAAATGAATTCAAGCAGGCTAACTCCGCAACAGATAAATCAAGGAATCTTATAAGGAAACGTGGAAGCGTAGTGCATTAGCGCGTATACTTGATGGCAGCTTTTGCAGACCAGCAGATTCAAAAAGGCTTTTCGAAATATTCTTCGACTTCCTGAAAGCCTATGCACAAAATATGAAACTAAACGTCAGTGCAATGTTGCAGAGTTGCAAGCGCTGAAAAATATGCGCTTACCGCCTTCAAAATGTGATGTAATTTTTTAGGTTCTCAGTAGTCATGAATCATTTTGGCGGGTAGTCATCGAACTACCTCAGTGTTTATTGCTTCGCGACTGGATTGGCGCAAAAATCTCCTCAATCCGTCAAACATAGGCGGAGTTACGGGGGTTTGTTGCGCACTGCAAGCACTTTCTCTCATATTTCGTCTAAGCGAGCGCGCTAGAAGCTACGCAGGGAGCGAAGGCACAGGAGAGAGCAGTTAGGAAAGCAAGCTTCATGACCTTGAGCACGAGTAATGAAACCTGATTGCTATCGAGCTTTGTGGTTTGTGTGCGTAAGTGTGGCTCACTGTAACGTTAGCAGACTATGGAGCACGGCGCCGGGCGGCACCGCGTAGCAAGAAGCGCATCTGATCCAAACGCCGTTCTTGATTTATGCCGGCTATTGGCCAAATGCATGCCATCTGTTGTTATTATTGCCGCCAGCGACGTTCGCTGTTTAACGAATTCTCATCACTTCGAACATTCATCTTGCCCTGAACTTTTGCCTTGTTTAACTTTTCTCCTTGACAATACCACAACGGGTTCCCTATGGATTACAGCAGTAAACAAAGCCCACTACTTTAAAGAAGTTTAGAATGACAGACACTTAAGAGATAGTTTACGGCAAAGGGTACACGACGAGCTTTAATATCATCGCATTCTATACATCTCAATGTGCCCGCGTGGGCGCAACAAGTACTTTAATCTAGTGCTTTAAGAGCGCAGCGTCTTGTCGCCGCCGTGCGTGCTCATCGGCAGTAATTGCGAGCTGCATCTTGTATGAACTCGGAGGCTTGAGAGGCTGCAGTACTGGGAACGCGTTATAGACTTGGATTGTGGCGAAACTACTTCAAGTTGATTCTCTCCTAGCATCGCAACAACGCGGCTTAGTCGATTTCAACATTAAGAGCAAAGACGAAAAAAAGCGCCTGGAGGTATGAATTTGTTTTGTCGAGAAAAAAAAGTGACTCGATCCGGTTGCTCGGATTGCGAAGCAGCCTAATAGAATGATAACGACGCTCTCAAAGAACTTCGGAATTCGCGATCGTCTTGCTTTTATTTTTTTTTTCGAATCCCCGTGGGAAGCAATGTCGATGTTAGCAGATTTCGCTGGTTACCATGACACCCCGTGTATCCGCTCTCATAATTAAATTTTTGGCTTTTACATGCCGAAAAATGGACATAATTTCCAAGCACGCCGTATTGGGAGACGCCGAATTAATTTGGACCGCTCGGTGTTCTTCTACGTGACCTTAAATCTATGTTCACGGGCCTTTTGTGATATTCGCCCCCGTCTAAATGTGACAGCCATGGTCGGCAATCGAACCGGTGTCGTCTGCCTTGATGCAGTATTTTATCCGCCAAATTACTATGACGACTCCATATGCGGTGCATCGAACTGACTGAAGATGAAAATCAGCAAAAACCAAAGAAAAAAATGAACGTACACAGAAAAGAAAGGTGACGTGACAGAGCTGGACTAACAACGCATTAGTCACAGATCTGGAATTGTTAGTCCAGCTCTCTCATGTCGCCTTATTTTTCTGTGTCCGTGGGTTCTTTTTTTTCTTTGCTTATTTTAAGTACACTCACTGTTTTATTGTGACGAATCCCGATCTCAACTTGTATAAAGTTTAACCCATTCGGGGACCGCTGAAGCCGTACATCCTCTTAGCAGTTTTTGTGAGCGGAGGCTTTCCGAAAAAAATTCTAGTCAATGTCACAGTTACGTTGGTACTTATAGCGAGTGTGTCGTTTTCGTATCGTACGGATTTGTGCGTGTGTGTGTGTTTGTGTGTGCGTGTGTGTGTTGTGTGCGTGTGTGTGTGTGCGTGTGTGTGCAAAGCGTTCTGCCACTTTCGATGACACCAATTTTCATCTTCGCAGAATTCGATACACAGGCACCTTACCCCTCCCCCCCTTCCCCTTCTGTGGTGCTTCGGGACTCTAGCCAACTGCGCTACCAGCGATGGTAAAATAATCTACAATCTCTCCTACATAATTGGAGTAGCCGGTAGCGATTTTCAGTTCACCAAAACGGATCACACGAGCATGCGTGTCCTGACGCTGTCTCGAGGATCTGCTGCACTCTACCACGCCGACTCACTCTCCTTCAAATCCAGGTTATGTCGCAACAGATGCGCGAAGCAGCTACGAGGGCTACACAGCTGGCGGCAGTGGGTACGAAGCAGCCTTGTTGATGATGTAGGTTGGGATAAATTTATATTCATACCTGTAGTTGGGACTGCGGAGCGACATTTTTAAGCTCGTCGATTAGATGATTGCGGTTTAATCACGCATCGTTGTTAATAATCATTAGATATTTTGTTTAGCCTAGTCTGTGGTATACGAGCCTGTCGTATGTCCCATAAGCGCTGCACTGTTTTGAAGAAGACAGAGGTATGGTCAGCAGAATTACTCCTAGATCAGACTTGAGGTCACGGGTGCCACAAGAACGAAGGAAGAGTATATGTGCGCTATAACTGGAACCTGCATTGTTGCGTTATTGTGACCTGCGTCACTCGATTGAGGTTTCGCTTGATATGACATCTCTTGAAGTACAATGTTCTTTGTATAGTTCGAGCAGGTTTATTTTATTTTATTTTTTACAAAATTCGCACTTTGCGGTAAAGGTAGGGCCGTGTATGAGTTCAGCTCATGCGAGAAAAGTTGACAGCACTTGATTCCGGCTGCTTGCTGCTCTTTTGTTGCTTTCTTTACATGTGATCTTCATCGTCATCATCCACACATCACGCCATCAACACCAACAGCCTCTTCTTCTTCACCATGATCCATTATAATCAATCACACCATATGCTGTTCTTCATAAATCTCTTACAATAGTTCACATATAATTTGTTGCTTTGCGACATCTACTGCATAGCTTTTAGGGGCGAAGCTCCTTAAGGCGGCACCCGTTCGTCCCTCGTAGTCGTGGTCGTAGTCGTAGTGCGTAACCAGTCTTACGCTTTGACCTCCAAGGTGGTGCCGGTGGGAGATTTTTCCTGTGCGTTGTTGAACAATAAAAAATTCGCAGCGTTAGCTAAAAACCGACTACTTCTGTCTCTCATTCCCATTAGCAGCCATTCTTTACCTCCAAGGTAGTGCCTGGTGAGATTTCTCCTGTGCGTGATTAAACAAAAAAAATTTTGTTCAAAACGCCGTTGATTGATGAAATAAACCAACGAAAGACGCCAGATGTTTTGTAAAAGCAAAACAAAAGAACGCCAGATGTTTCTAAAGCAAAACAAAAAGACGCCAGCTTAACGAAAGACGCCAGATGTTTTCTAAAGCAATGGTTTTCTAAACAATGAAAATTTACAGCGTACATGTAAAATTAAAGTGAGCTGCAAGTCGTCATAACTCATCGAACCTTTAGTATAAACGCGCCCGATCTCACGTCGGTGATGATGTACTGGACAGAATTCACGGAAGATTCACGGTTTACCGATGAACCTCCGCAGCTTCGCCCACTCATCATCATTCACTCCGTGGATATGCTGTGATTTTTTTTTTCAGGCAGGCATTTATTTTTTATTTATTTACTCTCGTACCAACAGTGCCATTGAGGTATTGCAGTGGAGGGTTGTGCAGAGCAAAGCGAACAACCTATGGTACTCTAAAAAGCATAATGCAATGACAGCTGTGCAGGCTACACAATACATTACAGTGAACTGCATTACCGTATGAAGCATGATTAAGAACACAAGACAACAAACGTACTTGCACCTATGTTCCGCTGCTAGGGCTCAAACCAGCTACTGAGATTACGTGAACGGTCGAGCACTTTATGGATAGGCATTCCGGGTGTGGCGACAATTTAACCGCAAGAAGCACTATTCATTTTTTTTTCTTGTTGCTCAGGAGAAATTTCTTCTCATACTATTATTTTATTCTATCCTCTTTCAGGACGCCCGTACAACCCCGTACGGGCGTCCTGAAACGGCTTCGCCGCAACGGCTTCGTGGCCTGCCGATGTTCGTGTTTGCTTCCACATAATACCAATTAACCCTATAAATTACAGTGACGCGCACGTTTCCTCTCGGACGTCATTCACGAATACACGAGTGCTGGATAGGCAGCTCTGGAGTAGCCCTCTCAGTTCTTAATACCCGAATGCGAAAAACAAAGACGATCTCCCGTTTATTCAAACAATTTAGTGTTCTTAAAAGTTTCTTACGAGGAGCATCACATTTTTTACAGTATAGAACAAGGTGCTCTATGACTTTTTCAACTCCTTCACATGAGCACGTAGCATTGTCACTGTTTCACATTCTACTATGTTATGTGGGGACATTGCGTCTATGTGAATATTTGTGTTTTGTAAACATTTGTGTTGAATGGAAAGTTATTTGTATTGAAGAACTGGGACTCAACACGTCAGTGTTCCACCGTGTGCCTTCGCATAGTTTTATTTTTGTTCTCTTCTTTGCGACGGCATCTGTTGTTCAAGAGAAGAGGAGTAGCTGGCCCCATGCATTGGTCCCAACCTCTGCTTACTGCATTTAATGAAAAAAAAAAGCAGTGCATGCGATGGGTGTCCATCGTGATATACACTCTTATGTGCTTTCGGTGATCTGACCCGCACAGCGAGAAAGAGAGGGAAAGAGAAGCAAGGAAAAATAGGGAGGTTAACCCGACGCACGTCCGGTTTGCTACCCTGCACTGGGTGATGGGATAAAGAGGCGCAAGAACATTTACCGTAAGCTGACGTTTTTATCTCTGTATGGCGGTTTAGAATATATTCTTTTCTCATGCCTTTTGTGTATCTATTAAGAAGCGAATAGATGTTTATGGGACAGCTAGCCCTGAATTAGCTCCGTCACGTTTTAATACCCGAAATAAAAAAACATCTGCCGTCACACCCATCCTCCATAGTACAAATGGGACTTGCCGTCGCGCACTTGGCCAGCGGCTGGAGATAGGTCCCAAATCCAAATGAACGTGACAAGCGCGACGGCACGGGTACAAACACCGATACTGCAGCCATAATCCATGGCTGGCTCTTGCAAAATATTCGCAACACCGGCGTGTAGTGCGAAGCGTGTTCCGGACTACTATAGAGTTGTGCGCGATGCCCAGAAAAGTTCCTCCTGAAAGAGGCGAAACTCCGAAGTAGATTGTTTTTTTGATGAGTGGAGAACCAGCGAGGGGCCCTTTTTTTTTCGTGTTCGCGCGCGACGACGCTCTGAGGCGAAGTGGCAGCAGCCGTTGCCGCTGTTTTCGTTCGCAGCGTCGCGCCGCGCAGCGGTGAGAGAGGTTGGTAGGCGCGGGAGAAAATGAACTTAACACGTGGTTGAAGGGTGTGCAATAGCGTGCAAAACTGAACTGGTTGGATGATCTTCACGGTAAAAGCAGCGAAGAAATACGGCAAGAAGAGAAGAAGAACGACACAGGACAGGTGCTGGGTCCTTGTCGTTATTCTGTGTCTTCTTCTTCTGTGTCGAAGAACGACAGGACAGCGACTGTCCTGTGTCGTTCTCCTCCTTGTGTTGCCGTCTTTGTGCGCTAGCTTTACCATGAAAGGCGGCTTCGCTTCAGCAGGACTCTGCGCCAGTTGGTAATAGGTAAATATGCCTTGCCGACACGCATTATAATCGACTGTCCAAAAATCCCTGAAATCTATATAATTTGATGTCGAGGGTCTGAAGACCACACTCAAAGCAAGCGTGCGTGTTTGAATGAATCAGCGTATCTTAGAGTAATTAACTGTAATGACAACATAACCAATTGCCTAATTATTGTACAGTCAATCACAGCTATATTTCTTCGCGAACTGAATTGAACGACCCAATCAAATTACAAGCGATAGTTACCTGCTGGCAGCGAGCATTCCTAAAGAGTCAAATAAGTTATTTTGAAATTTCTGTCGAAACCTCGAAGTCCAACGTCTCGTTAAACACGGTACTCTATTAGCCAAAGCGAGCGTGCGTAGTAAAATATTTCAACCAGAAGCGACGTAAAAGTACTTTAGGCGATAAAAATGCTTAATTCACCATCGGCTCACAGTTCGCGGTCTCTTCCATGCGAATACTACAGAAAAATCACAAAAGATACTCCCGTCTCCGAATGAGGACGCCGTGTCCCAGAGGGATATGAAAATCAGGACATATTAGTCGAAATCAAGGAAGAGAAATGGGCGTGGGCGGGGCTTGTAGCGGGAAGGAAGATAACCGCTGGTCATTAATTAAGAGTACCAGACTGGGTTCCAAGAAAAGGCAAGCGCTTGAGGGGGAGGCAGAATGTTAGGTGGCTTGAGTTTCTCTGTGTACGTCGTCTTCTTCAATCGTGTCCGATGCGCATTCAAAATGTGGCAAATTTTCCGAATATTAGCTTAAATTATGCGTCCCACCTCGGCCAAACACCCGTGAGTTCTCACTCAAGCTTCGATCCTCGTGCAACCCACATCATTGTATTCGTCATAATAATCACCTTAGTTTTTATAATCATCCTTGGGTCGGACAGCCTACAATCGCCACGACTACGGGGTCCGTCGAACAACTTTCTTGGTTTGTACAGTTATCATGGATTGAACTGCGACATCGTTTTTTTTTTTTTTTTGTATAACGAATGCTATTAGCAATTGCCCGTGATAACCGCACCATGTCGCGGCACATCTCGCCGCTGAAGGTAATGTTGCCTACACCGATATGGCGTGAACTGCAGAAGCTGGAAACGAGCTAACGCGCATTACTTAGTTATAAATTTTTGCGTTTTAGTTCGTCAGCACTGTACATGTTAGCTTCAGTCGCAACAACAAAGTAAAGTTTAGAAATGGATGTGCATGCCGCTCGCTTATTGTCGGCGCCAGCTAAGCCTTTCACTTAAGGGCGTCCTCTCACGTCAGCACAGGATGCCCCATCAGTGGAGCGCACTAGACTGTTACGAGGTCTCGTGCAACAACACTGCATACCTTATCGTGCACCATGAAATGAACAGCGTCCCTCTGAGGCATTAAGATGGAGGGGGCGCCATAAGCGGGGTATGGATTAAAGGCCCGGCCTTATGTTTTTAAGCCATGCCGAGGTTGTATACTTGAGCTGTCTTATCTCATTATGCAAACACGCGCACCTACACGCCTCCGAAAGTGCATCGCTTTGCCTTCCCAGTCCACTCCGCTCCCTTTCCATGCCACTGTCTGCGATATCGCTCGCTTTACCTCGGCAAACTTTGTAGGTGCACATATTGGGACGTAATTAGAGGGGAACCACGTTGTGACCCGTGGCTAATAAGCTTTGGGTCGTCCTCTCTGGAAGGGACGATATTGCGTTGCCGGCAAACGACGGTCCATCTCAATTGATGCCTCGATGAGCGCCTTGGGGCAGAAGAAGGGATGCGGAGTGCAGCTTAGGTATTACCGGGTCCTTGGTGGAACTTGCAAGTTAAGGACATTGAGGGCATCCAGTGGCGCGTGCATGGAATCTTAAGCAAGCAAACAAATCTAAGTGGGTGCTGGTTTCAAGAGATCAGTTTATAGTGCCATGGTTAGATAAGGATACGAGATTCAGGCGGGAGTAGTTGACGTAGAAGCGTTTACAAGAAATTCAGACGGTCCCTTATGCATTTGCCTAAGACGACTCGAAGGCAAAAGCCATCTTGATTATCTTGTCAGTAGACTGTACTGAGCATCCTCCCCTCTCCTCTTCTCGGACAGCTTCTGCAGGGAAGGTGGTTTTGCAGGGCATCCAGTATATCGACCCAACTTTAACCAAGAGAAGATGTCATGTAATGACATCATAGCGACGTTATGATGACGTAACAAATTTTGGCGACCAGTGAAGTCATCACATGATGAGGATTTTTTCAGTAACTCATGTAGACTTCGACAGTCGCTTTTTAACTTTGATGGGACATTTAAGGCTTTCGCCTTAATATAGTCGACTGCGAACGAAAAAAGCTAACCGGTTCGCAAACTCAACGTGTTACTTATGCACTGCAGCAAAACAATGCAAGGAACAATCCCCGTTGCAATGCAACAGATAATCACCGCCGACTACAATTACTCCATCCAGTAATACCGGCTAAACAAAACGAGGTACACACTTAGCCGCAATATTCATGTCGCGCGTAAATTATAACTGGTCCGCCTCCGCAGTCACATTTCTTCGAAAGCAGCTTACGGTTTTGAATATCCGGCATTTCCGAAACTACAGCGGCACAGTCTTAACGAATGCCAACACCAAGGAGGCTCTCCGGCCTGTTTAATTTAGAGCATAAACGTTTCGACGAGCCTGACGTAATACTTCGAACCATGGAGACTCGTTTAAAGCCATCGCCGTCAGGCGGCAAGCGTCACTGAATAGCTCCAAGCTACGCTTACATGCCATTCGAGTATGTGTGTGTTTGTCTGCGTGCAACTCATAAGCGCACATCGTTCATTCGCTAAAAGCGAGGCTTAGCCATAAAGTGGTTAAGTATAGTTAACTCCTGAGGACGTCATACTCCGATTCGCAAGAGCCTCGCGTGGGCGTACAAGTGCGACAGTTCTCATTTAAAGCTCGGTTTTAGCGAGGCGCCGCTAGTGAGGCTAGCTGTCTTAACGGCGGTCGAGACAGTGAGACGCCAGCCCACTGTGTATGCAAATCACGCTCGCGTTACGTGGCTCTCGTTCCTTCATTAGTGTAGTTCTCCGCTTGCTCCGAGTTCTCACACCATGTCGAAGGAAAGTTGAGCCCGTTCCTTCCTCGTTGTACGAGTCTCAAACGCTACGAAGTTTTGCTCTCTGCAAACGACAACGCGTAAACTTTGACGACAGCTCCTTAGCTCAAAACTATTGCAGTTATCTAGGCAGTACACTTTGGAATTATATAAGTCCGAGTCAACGCACGTTCGATCGTTTAATGTAAGCTGGATAGTATAGCAAATGCCGTTCCGAGGGGATGGATCAAAGCCGAGAACTTGTTAAGTCGAAAGCCTTAGATGCCTTATCAACCGCTCATCTTTTACAATAAGCTAGATCATGCGTCGTTAATTCTTGCGTCTTGTTTAGAGATTTCGTGTAATACGACCAAGATTGTTGTTCTTTTCTGTTACTGCCTCTGGAAAGGTTGAACTTGTCGTAAACCGTACTTCGCAAAAGACGTTCACTGTGCAAGTAACCCATTAATACGCATGCGCAAGTCTTAGCACGTGACAGCGTTACGGGTGTACGGCAGCCGGGGCAAGTGAAGGCACACTAATACGAAACAATTAGTTTAATTCCTTGATGCTTCGTAAGCCATTTTGGGAAAGAGATAGCGGTTCCTTATGACATGCGCACGGGATAAACGGGATAAAGCGCATATGCAAATTAGAAATGAACCGGAAAGAACATGCTCAGGCAAATAAAGTCAAGGAACGCCTTCAGAGTCTCTTGCAAGGGTGGGCCCATATTGCCTTTTTTGTTCTTTTTCGATATTCTAGATCGAAAAGCAGCATCATTAATCAGCATTCGTGGCAGGCAACGCATAACGTGAGCAACAAAGTCGTTAGTGTAAATACCATCGCTTACCATCGCCCGAGGCGTTTCATTAAAGCTGGAGATGCGACGCCATTCCCTTGAAAGGGCTTACTCGCTGTTTCTGAAAGGATTTATCTGTCTGAGCAAATGCTAATGAAGCCGCAAGCTATTGTAACCGTATGTTTAAGCCACTCACAGCAACGGGAAACGACGACAACGTGTCTCTGATAATCTGGTATTATTTGTGATGTCTTAATTTAGCTTTCTTTTTCAGAATCTGTTTACATGTTTCTTCAACTTTCAACTTTTATTTTGTGACGATGCGATGGTGCAACCGTGGAGAATTGTTTGATTTAGATCCAGTGATGACCACCGATGAAATTTCTTCCGATTGTCTTCCGAATTTATGCAACGATCAACTGGAACTTACTTCCGGCGATCCCGTCTCGTCATAAACCGATGTCTTTCTTACTACAGGTTTTCCCGCTCAATTTAATCCAAGCGCCAGCCAAATTAATCTAGGCGCCAGTCAATTTAATCCAGCCGCCACTCAAATTAATCCAGGTGCCATTCATTTTAATCCAAGTGCCACTGAAATTAATCCAACCGCCAGCCGATTTAATCCAGACGCCAGCGAATTTAATCCTGACGACATCGTGACTTCAAAGCGACCCAGAATTTTCGGGAACGCGTGGAGTGAATAGCTTCGGAGTGAATTTAAGAGGAAATATTATCAAGATGCGTAGAATAAACAATGAATGAGTCACTAGTGACACAATGTGACTCGCGCGACTTCATCACGCCTATCACCCGCGTACGCACTATTCACACCTTCGACATGCATATCAAAGGAAAGGCCGTCCACACAGTAATAACTTGATACCTATTGCCGAGGCCAATGATCTGATCACTAGTGACTCAGGTGACGTCATCACGCATATCACCCACGCACGCGCTGTCTTAACCTTCCGTCATGCATATCAAACGAAACGTCTTTGAGAGGGTAATAACTTGAACGCCGTCACTAGGCCTAGTGACGTGATCACTAGTGACTCGCGTGATGTCATCACGCCTAACACCCACGCACGCGCTGTCCTAACCTGTCTTCATGCATATCAAACGAAACGTCGTTGAGAGGGTAATAACTTGAACGCCGTCACTCGGCCTAGTGACGTGAGCACTAGTGACTCGCGTGACGTCATCACGCCTGACACCCACGCAAGCACTCTCTAGCCTGCCTTCATGCATATCAAACGAAACGTCTTCGAGAGGGTAATAACTTGAACGCTGCCGCTCGGCCTAGTGATGTGATCACTAGTGACTCACGTGACGTCGTCACGCATTTGAGGTACGCACGCGCAGTACAAACTTGTCTTCATACATATCAAACGAAACGTCGTTGAGAGGGTAATAGCTTGAACGCTGTCACTCAGCCTAGTGACGTGATCACTAGTGACTCGCGGGACGTCATCACGCCTAACACCCACGCAGGCACTCTCTAACCTGCCTTCATGCATATCGAACGAAACGTCTTTGAGAGGGTAATAACTTGAACGCTGTCACTCGGCCTAGTGACGGGATCACTAGTGACTCGCGTGATGTCATCACGCCTAACACCCACGCACGCGCTGTTCTAACCTGTCTTCATGCATATCAAACGAAACGACTTTGAGAGGGTAATAACTTGAACGCTGTCACTCGGCCTAGTGACCTGATCGCTAGTGACTCGCGTGACGTCATCACGCCTGACACCCCCGCAAGCACTCTCTAACCTGCATTCATGCATGTCAAACGAAACGTCTTCGAGAGGGTAATAACTTGAACGCTGTCACTCGGCCTAGTGATGTGATCACTAGTGACTCGCGTGACGTCATCACGCATTTGAGCCACGCACGCGCAGTACAAACCTGTCTTCATACATATCAAACGAAACGTCTTTGAGAGGGTAATAACTTGAACGCCGTCACTAGGCCTAGTGACGTGATCACTAGTGACTCGCGTGACGTCATCACGCCTAACACCCACGCACGCGCTGTCCTAACCTGTCTTCATGCATATCAAACGAAACGTCTTCGAGAGGGTAATAACTTGAACGCTGCCGCTCGGCCTAGTGATGTGATCACTAGTGACTCACGTGACGTCATCACGCATTTCAGGTACGCACGCGCAGTACAAACTTGTCTTCATACATATCAAACGAAACGTCTTTGAGAGGGTAATAGCTTGAACGCTGTCACTCGGCCTAGTGACGTGATCACTAGTGACTCGCGGGACGTCATCACGCCTAACACCCACGCAGGCACTCTCTACTGCCTTCATGCATATCGAACGAAACGTCTTTGAGAGGGTAATAACTTGAACGCTGTCACTCGGCCTAGTGACGGGATCACTAGTGACTCGCGTGATGTCATCACGCCTAACACCCACGCACGCGCTGTCCTAACCTGTCTTCATGCATATCAAACGAAACGACTTTGAGAGGGTAATCACTTGAACGCTGTCACTCGGCCTAGTGACGTGATCACTAGTGACTCACGTGACGTCATCACGACTAACATCCACGCAGGCACTCTCTAACCTGCCTTCATGCATATCAAACTTCAAAATTCTTTTGTAGCATGTCCATGCACATCCATGTTTTGAAACAGGCAGGCCGTGCGTCTTACGCTTGATTATGTATATACAGTGTTATGACTTACCTGGCATGTTATCGCAATGTCCGGTCTGCCTGTTTCAAAACATGCTACAAAAGGATTTGTCAACCACTCCTTCGGCTCAAATAATATTTCATCTGGTTATCCTGTGAAACAAGTCCGTTGTAATAGAGGGCAGTCCTCGTACTTGAGATACATACTATTGCTAATTGCAGGTGACCATTTGCTGATGCGCCATTGAACGCTGTGCCTGACTCGTGCCTTTCTTTCTACCTCTACTCCACGCCGTTTCTTATAGGTTAGTGTGCTTTGAATAAGCGTGCCTGTTTGGTGGTGAACGCCTGTTCGTTCACTGTAGTGCGGCCTGGCTGCCCGCGTTTCCAAGGCATACTTCGAAATACGAGAAGCAACAAGAAAGCCGCCCACATCTTCCCACACGACGAGCTGGAGTAAATGCGTCGCATAGTGGTGACGGTATCGGGTGAATGTTGCGTAATTGAGTATGGTTTGGAAATGCTTAATTGTTATTTCGCCTTTATTATTCTTATTTATTGAATGAAGGAGAAGCGTTGCCTTCAACGAGTGGTGGGACGCTGATGTTGGGTTGTACCCCACTACTGGTTGAAGGTACTGTTGCTTCCATCGCATCGAGTCAAGAAAAGCGTCAAGTCAAGCGAAAGCCATGTAAAGACGCCCTTGACTGAATTCGAAACACGCGATCCGGTGCCTACATATACGGGTTGGCCGGTGAACGGCTGTGCAGCGCGAGCAGTCAGTTTTCTACTAGCAGACGCTGCCTGCGACGGCCTTCAAGTTATTACTCTCTCAACGACGTTTCGTTTGACATGCATGAAGGCAGGTTAGAGAGTGCTTGCGTGAGTGTCAGGCGTGATGACATCACGCGAGTCACTAGTGATCCCGTCACTAGGCCGAGTGACAGCGTTCAAGTTATTACCCGCTCGAAGCAGTTTCGTTTGATATGCATGAAGGCAGGTTAGAGAGTGCCTGCGTGGGTGTTAGTCGTGATGACGTCACGTGAGTCACTAGTGATCACGTCACTAGGCAGAGTGACAGCGTTCAAGTTATTACCCTCTCAAAGTCGTTTCGTTTGATATGCATGAAGACAGGTTAGAACAGCGCGTGCGTGGGTGTTAGGCGTGATGACATCACGCGAGTCACTAGTGATCCCGTCACTAGGCCGAGTGACAGCGTTCAAGTTATTACCCTCTCAAAGACGTTTCGTTCGATATGCATGAAGGCAGGTTAGAGAGTGCCTGCGTGGGTGTTAGGCGTGATGACGTCCCGCGAGTCACTAGTGATCACGTCACTAGGCTGAGTGACAGCGTTCAAGCTATTACCCTCTCAACGACGTTTCGTTTGATATGTATGAAGACAAGTTTGTACTGCGCGTGCGTACCTCAAATGCGTGATGACGTCACGTGAGTCACTAGTGATCACATCACTAGGCCGAGCGGCAGCGTTCAAGTTATTACCCTCTCGAAGACGTTTCGTTTGATATGCATGAAGGCAGGCTAGAGAGTGCTTCCGTGGGTGTCAGGCGTGATGACGTCACGCGAGTCACTAGTGCTCACGTCACTAGGCCGAGTGACGGCGTTCAAGTTATTACCCTCTCAACGACGTTTCGTTTGATATGCATGAAGACAGGTTAGGACAGCGCGTGCGTGGGTGTTAGGCGTGATGACATCACGCGAGTCACTAGTGATCACGTCACTAGGCCTAGTGACGGCGTTCAAGTTATTACCCTCTCAAAGACGTTTCGTTTGATATGTATGAAGACAGGTTTGTACTGCGCGTGCGTGGCTCAAATGCGTGATGACGTCACGCGAGTCACTAGTGATCACATCACTAGGCCGAGTGACAGCGTTCAAGTTATTACCCTCTCGAAGACGTTTCGTTTGACATGCATGAATGCAGGTTAGAGAGTGCTTGCGGGGGTGTCAGGCGAGATGACGTCACGCGAGTCACTAGTGATCAGGTCACTAGGCCGAGTGACGGCGTTCAAGTTATTACCCTCTCAACGACGTTTCGTTTGATATGCATGAAGGCAGGTTAGAGAGTGCTTGCGTGGGTGTTAGGCGTGATAACGTCACGCGAGTCATTAGTGATCAGGTCACTAAGCCGAGCAACAGCGTTCAAGTTATTACCTTCTCAAAGGCGTTTCGTTTGGTATGCATGAAGGCAGGTTAGAGAGTGCTTGCGTGGGTGTTAGGCGTGATGACGTCACGCGAGTCACTAGTGATCACATCACTAGGCCAAGTGACAGGGTTCAAGTCATTACTCTCTCAAAGACGTTTCGTTTGATATGCATGACGGAAGGTTAAGACAGCGCGTGCGCGGGTGTTATGCGTGATGACGTCACCTGAGTCACTAGTGATCAGATCATTGGCCTCGGCAATAGGTATCAAGTTATTACTGTGTGGACGGCCTTTCCTTTGATATGCATGTCGAAGGTGTGAATAGTGCGTACGCGGGTGATAGGCGTGATGAAGTCGCGCGAGTCACATTGTGTCACTAGTGACTCATTCATTGTTTATTCTACGCATCTTGATAATATTTCCTCTTAAATTCACTCCGAAGCTATTCACTCCACGCGTTCCCGAAAATTCTGGGTCGCTTTGAAGTCACGATGCCGTCAGGATTAAATTCGCTGGCGTCTGGATTAAATAGGCTGGCGGTTGGATTAATTTCAGTGGCACTTGGATTAAAATGAATGGCACCTGGATTAATTTGAGTGGCGGCTGGATTAAATTGACTGGCGCCTAGATTAATTTGGCTGGCGCTTGGATTAAATTGAGCGGGAAAACCTGTAGTTACCAGAGTCTTTTCTGTGGTGTTAACACGCACATGCATGCACGCACGCACGCATGTACACTCACGCACGTGCGCATGTACACTCACTCACTCACTCACTCACTCACTCACTCACTCACTCACTCACTCACTCACTCAATCACTCACTCACTCACTCACTCACTCACTCACTCACTCACTCACTCATTCTCACACTCACTCACTTGTACTCGAACATATTCGAAAAACAGCGCAAACACGACTCGGACACGACGCGTTGAGCTGTTTTTCGAATTATTTCAAGTACCATCCCCAACGGGCCCAACTTGCGAGTTTTACCCTCTCGCACTCACTCAATGTCACACTCGCACTCTCACTCACTCAATGTAGCACTCACTCTCACACTCACTCATTCTCTCTCACACTCACCCTCCCATCACTCTCACGATCTCACTCACTCTCACACTCTCTCTCACACATACACACTCTAGAGGGTGATTCCACGAGAGATCGAACATGCCTGTCCGGTCACAATTTTTGTTTTGCCTGGATTTTTTATATGTTATGTGGGCACATTCAAAGTGCACGGAACCGAAAATTTTATTTCCAAGAAACACTCCCAGCGCCCCCAAAAAATATTTGAAGGTGGCGGCGCGGGCCTCCTGTTTTTGCTCACTGCAATGTTTTCGGATTTCACGGCCGAATTTAGCGCGAACTATAAATGGTGTGTCGAAAATTTTTTTTGCTGGTTTTAATACGCATCACTGTGAATTACATCCATGCTTTTCTTATGCCGTCCTCAAAAAGAAGAAAATGTGAAAAAATGGCAAACACGGCCGAAATAAAAAAAGGGTCCTAAGTTTGAGGCGCCTTGGCGCCTTTGCTATAACAAGCACAAACTTGAAAACAATGTCAAATATAGAAAAGAGCCTTTGCAACTGTTATACGGAAGATCATTTTCTTACAGGCAGCGCAAAAGAAGAAAAAAATAGTTAAAATAGCAAGTTTTTTCAAAAAAGTACATTCTCAAAAAATAAAATAAAAAAAAACTCCGGTCTCAATTTTGACGACAATTTTTTATCGAAGAGCGCTTATGTCAGTGAACACACGGTTTTAATATCATATGTCCTCATTTGCTTTGTTTACGAGATATAACCGGCCAAAATGACCCTTGCAGTGTGTGCTCACTTCAGTGTGACTGATGGTTGTTATCAGCTTGCATTGTGCGTAAATCTCAGTTTTAATTATTCTGCTGCAGCAAAATCTTGCTCCGGTGGCTTTTCGTCAAGAAAGATGTGTTCTCAGATTTTATTTGCTTCTAGCGTGTGCGAAAGTGGGCTGCTGCCGCCCTCTAAATGGCTAACGTGTAAACAGTTTGCAGCCTACCACCTCGCCCACAATCATCAGGGGAAAGATGGGCGCGCCTGTTCAAGATATCAATCGCTTCTTCTTCCCGAAGAAATGCCTGGTCTACCTCATCGCGGTTAGATGTAGACAGGTTTTCCTTGAGTAGCGTAAAGCAATGCAAGCAGACTTCGCAGGTGTCGCGAAGATCCTCAGCCTATGACAGTCTTCTAGAGGTAGGCAACAACAAAAAGAGCAAAGAAAGAAAATTTGCGCAACGAAAATTTTCCTCAGCAATCTTGTTTTTGTGAACACGTAAATAATCAGCCCAGAATAATAGGACCTAGCCATGGGCCGCGGGCATCGCGTGTAGTGAACAGCTAGACCTAGAGCAAGTCGAAACGTTTATACTGAACGGCGCCGCACAAATTATCTCACATCTGCGCAGCTGTCATGAATGCGTTTCCAGAACTGCTCACAGTTTAACATTTTATGACTAAGGGTGTCTAAGCGCTCTGGGCTGTAATAATTATTTGTAGGCCACACTCATTGTCAAAACTAAGGGTAATGTCCGCCTGGCGCCACCAATGACCTCTACTGTCCTCGACGTGGGAAAACACTTTAGTAAAGTGGCAACAAAACATCATCAATTGGGCAGCTTCGGCTACTCATGGCTTAATCATGCCGCACCGCACGTTTTCTGGCTGTTCAAACGCTGAGGTAAAGGTCGAGATGATACAAGAAGACGTTATCTGCGACGCCGAAAACATGTGATAGCGGGAAGTGAAATAAACGGCTCGGAAATGATTGAGCTAACTTTTTACAAATGTTGTTTAGGCACAGGGTGCGTCGAATGGGGATGATGGTTGGAGCGTACAATGCACGTAATGGAAGGGAAGTAAGCAGGCAGTGAGAAAACAACTGCATAACAGCGCGCCTGCTGATTGTGGCATTTAGTTACAGATTAAGTTGGCCTTCGCTGCATACAGATGCTTTATGATGTGTGCAAGGAGAGTTTTGACAAAGTGACATAAACCATGTGTTCGCGGTGTCTCGCGTGCTTCTGATTAGCGAATACTGGCGTGGTAAGTTGAGGTAATAAGCTGCAAACTGCGTACGCGTTAGGCCTTTAGAGAGCGGCAGCAGCCCACCCCCGCACACGCTAGACACAATTAAAGTTTGAGAAAACATTTTTCTTGACGAGAGGACACCAGAGCAATGTTTTACTGCGGGAAAATAATTAAAACTAGATTTACGTGCGACGCAAGCTGATGACAACTATCAATCGCACTGAAGTGAGCGCACACAGCAAGGGTAATTTTGGCCCGTTAAATCTCATGAACAAAGCAAATGAGGACATACATATTAACATGGTGTTTTCACTGACATAAGCGCTCTTCGATAAAAAAATGTCGTCAAAATTGAGGCCTGAGTTTTTTTTATTTTTTGAAAATGTACTTTTTTGAAAAAGCTCGCCTCTTTAACTATTTTCTTCTTATTTTGCGCTACCTGTCGGAAAACGATCTTCGCGTAAATGTTGCAAAGGCTCCTTGAAATACTTGACACTGTTTTGAAGTTTCTGTGTGAAATAGGAAAGGCGCCAAGGTGCATCAAACTTAGCAAACTTTGTTGATTTGGACCGGATTTGCCACTTTTTTTCACATTTTTTTTCCTTTTGAGGGCGGCATAAAAAAGCATGGACACAGTAATGCGTATTAAAACCAGCAAAAAAATTTTGGACACATCATTTATAGTTCGCGTTAAATTCGGCCGCGAAATCCGAAAACATTGCAGTGAACAAAAACCGGAGGTCCGCGCCGCCACCTTCAAATATTTTTTTGGCGCGCTGGGAGCGTTTCTTGGAAATAAAATTTTCGGTTCCGTGCACTTTTAATGTGCCCACATAACATATGAAAACCCAAGCAAAACAAAAATATCGACCGGACAGGCATGTTCGATCTCTCGTGGAATCACCCTTTAGAAGGCGGCAGCAGCCCACTTTCGCACACGCTAGAAGCAAATAAAACCTGAGAACACATTTTTCTTGACGAAAAGCCACCAGAGCAAGATTTTGCGGCAGCAGAATAATTAAAACTGAGATTTACGCACAATGCAAGCTGATAACAACCATCAGTCGCACTGAAGTGAGCACACACTGCAATGGTCATTTTGGCCAGTTATATCTCGTAAACAAAGCAAATGAGGACATATGATATTAAAACCGTGTGTTCACTGACATAAGCGCTCTTCGATAAAAAAGTGTCGTCAAAATTGAGACCGGAGTTTTTTTTTATTTTATTTTTTGAATATGTACTTTTCTGAAAAAACTCGCCATTTTAACTATTGTTTTCTTTTTTTGCGCTGCCTGTAAGAAAATGATCTTCCGTATAATAGTTGCAAAGGCTCTTTTCTATATTTGACATTGTTTTCAAGTTTGTGCTTGTTATAGCAAAGGCGCCAAGGCGCCTCAAACTTAGGACCCTTTTTTTATTTCGGCCGTGTTTGCCATTTTTTCACATTTTCTTCTTTTTGAGGACAGCATAAGAAAAGCATGGATGTAATTCACAGTAATGCGTATTAAAACCAGCAACAAAAATTTTCGACACATCATTTATAGTTCGCGCTAAATTCGGCCGTGAAATCCGAAAACATTGCAGTGAGCAAGACATTGCCGCGCCGCCACCTTCAAATATTGTTTTGGCGCGCTGGGAGCGTTTCTTGGAAATAAAATTTTCGGTTCCGTGCACTTTGAATGTGCCCACATAACATATAAAAAATCCAGGCAAAACAAAAATTGTGACCGGACAGGGATGTTCGATCTCTCGTGGAATCACCCTAGAGCTCTCTCTCTGTCACACATACACACTCTCTAGCTCTCTCTCTGTCACACACACACAGTCTCAGACACACACTCTCCCACATACACACACACACGCTGTTCTCACACACACACAGATACACACACACACACAGACACGCTCACACAAACACGCACACTATTTCTCTCTCTCTCACACCACGCACACACGCAAAATTCAGCCTGTTCCACGCCGTGAAAACCGATGGGCAGCGAAGCTTTTAAAGGGACCGACAACTGATTTTTCTCGACCCAGTTTTTTACGGCGCGACAGGAAGCTCACCCTTCGTAGCGTTTGTAGTTGCAGTGGTTTATCCGAAAAGCACGTAGTTATTTCATAAGCAGTATTTTTCGATCGGAAAGGCTCCAAAATCGCATGTAGGCTTGCTCCAGCAACGCTGAAAATTGATAGCGATGCCGCTAGCCCTTGTGAAATCTGTCGTTGTTCTCCTTTCGCAGGAGTTACTGTAGCTATGCTTAAACACCTTTATTTTTAGCTTTCCAACCATTTTTGAAAATAGCAAGCTGTTACAATGAGATGTGTGGCTTTATACACCTTCCCGGTATTTGTACAGCGTTGTGTGCGCCTGCGCCCAAGGTTGCCTGCGCCTGTGTCATGGATGGCTTGTCCCGGCGTCGTTACTCTCTCGATACACGAGCCAAGCCAAGTAATCGAAAACGTAACTGTGCATATGCACGGCCGCACCGGGTAGCAGCGCGTCATTTCTGAGACGAAGTGTAGGTAGCAAAACTATGTCGCTCCAAAATCTTAGTGACCTGGAAACTGCGTGCACGGTTGCATGAGCACGCTGAAAAGTTGCTCAAGACGCGCTGACGAGCATGGGATCATTACGTCACGCGAAGGCAGCACCACTTTAATGCACACTACTAACGCAGGCCTATATGCACATTATTATGGAGTAATACCTTTTAATATAAAGAAACGAACAATATTTCAATACTAACAAAAAAATCGTCGACTGCGTACAGCAATCAACGGTCACGTGGCCGTCTTCACCGTATCATTCATATTTTTGCCGCGAGAGGCGCCACAGGTCATTTTTCGCGACTTTCAAATAAGAAATAAAAATATAAATCCATCTCTCACGAAAAAAAACAGGGTTGGTTTGAGTCAGTGCAACGGACATTCTATACTTCAGTGGAGTCACCTCATTTCATATTCTGGGCACTTGTCGGTCCCTTTAAGCGCGCGAGTGTACGCGATTGGCTAGCGAGATCACGTGACCTGCAGGTGGTGGCAGTAGTGGCGTAGCGAACGCCTACCGCCACGTGATTTGCCCCCGGCGCCGCCGGAATCCTGCTAAGTGTGCCCTCCCTGTTATCTTCGTGACCCTCTTATCTTCGCTGTAGAAAAAACAATTAAAGCAATAGTGCGAGTTCACTTCATGCGACGTCTATGTTGTGCTCGTTCGCTGCAGACCTGATCTCAGGTTAAGATCGGTTCCTTGCTAATGGCAACGGTTTGCCCGCGGCGTTAGCCTCGATCATTGCGGATGTTGACGCACACGCAGTCTTCAATGCACCACTCTAGGCAAATATCATTTACTCGAGGAAGCCATTTGAAGAATTCACTGGAGCATACAGACAGAATATCCTTAGACATGGTACATACATCTGCTAGTGTATGAGTACTTTCTTTACGCTATTCTGTTGCGTTTGCCTGGGATCACGTTCTGCTTCGCTATTCGCTTATTATTTCGTATATTTTTCCGGTATGTTTATTTAGTGGGATTTCTGGGAGCAATGCTTGTACTATGCAGTTGGGATACGCGCTGATGAGGTGCGTGTTCACACACGAATTCTCGAGGCGGACAATACGCGACATCATTCGTTTGCGCAGCCACTTATGAGTATCAACTGAGGGGCTCATTTTATGCGCGCTTAGCTGCGCAAATGTAGTTATGCAAACAAAATGTGTGTTCCCTACAAATAATTGAGATAGGCTTTTGTGAACCATCACAATTAACCGTGTGAAAAACACCAGTGCTGCACGTTTCAGCTTCGGTAGTTAACCATCTCTACGGAGGTCCCCGATGCCACCGTAAAGACGCTGCGGGCATACATACATTATGTATTTTGCATTCATTTACACACTCAATTCTGATTTCTACGTGGTTGTCATAACGGGATCTTTTCTTCTGCCCACACGTGCATTCTGTGCACAGTTCGACAGAGTTGGAAAATGAAATGCAAGAGTTCAACTTAACGCCATCTGAGATGTTGATGCCGGCAGTTTTTTCTTGCTTTCTTGAAAGTGCTTTAATTTTCTCTTTACATGATCATAGATATAAACATATCTGTACTGATAGCAGGGAAGGCGAATTTCCGGTCACGAGTTAAAAATAAAACAGACAGGTCAAGTCCAGAATTTAACACCGCGTATTGTAGTACATGTCATGATATCCGTCGCCCGTAAACTACTTCAATTGTCGTGGTTACAACCTGTACATTTTTCACAGAGTTGCGGGTTTAAACCATGGGCCACATGATCTCTTACGCCCGGAACATACAGTGTCCCAACTTACAGGACCACGCTGCGAATTCGCATACTACAGCGCCATGGTTTCAACACTGCGAGCCTTGTTCGCTAACATTAAGGTAAATGTTGCGAGGATAAATTCGCTCGCCTTGTACTGGAACGGAAGTCGTAGCAATTTTACCTGATCGTTACACCATCACCTACGACGACAGTTTTGTAGTTGCGAGGGCTAAGAATGGAACTGTTCATTAAAGAAGGATAAACCATGCAAGTTGAGCACCAATCTTTTTTGTCTAGTTTTTAACTGCGGAGCTGCTTAAGCCCAGCAGTGGTCTGCGACGCGTGAACACAAATGACCGTCGTCATGAACCGGCACGCGCTCTCTTCGTCCTCTTCTTCTACTATTTCACTCCCAGAATACGTTCGTCGATTTGTCCGGCGTGACACGCGATAACTCTGATGGGCTACAGAACGAATACAGAGATAGAGAGAAAGAAAGATATATGGCGAAAAAATTTCCTAGCGAGGCGGGATCTGAACCCGCGATCCGAAGGCGCGCGTCCTAATCATTCGGTTATCCAGGCATGCTAGCAGAGCATAGCATAGCCGTGTATAGTATAGTATAGCAAGGGGGTTTGAAAGGGAAGTGAATGTGAGGAGGAGAGATGTGAGGGTGAAAAGGAAGGAAAAGAGGAGAGAAGGGTGTCAAGCATAGCATATACAGATAGAGAAAGGGAGAAATAGAAAGAAAGGTAAAAAAGAGAAAGGAGGATCGAAAGAGCAAGAAAGAGAGATAAATAAATAGAAATAAACAGTCAAAGATACATAAAAATAAACAGAGACAAGAGAGGAAGCAACAAAAAGAAAACTAAAGACAAACAAAGCAGGCCTCCCAGCTCCGAGCTTCCGTGAGGCTTGGCGCCATTCGTGAGATGCTGCTTTAGTGTTTTTAGTTAAGTTTTCTAGCTCGCATGTTTTTTGTAGCCACAAAAACTTGGAGTAGTAAAAGAATAGACACTAGGCCTAATTACCGACAAGGACATATTCCAGGTAACCATTGTGACTCACACACAGAGAGCTGCAACACTTCATCAGTGCGCAGTAGCGTGAAAACGTAGAGGCACCAATCGTATATTCTACTCAATGATACAGATCTCGCACGAAATTAATAAAGCTCTAGGTACACATTAAAGTATTGTGGGAGGCATTGCTACCGAACTCCGACCTTCAGTGCTAGGACGCTTTATTGGGAGGGTCAGGCGGGCAGCCGAATCCAGTGGTGTCGGGGAGTGAGGACGCTCCCCACACAACTCCCTAGTTATCTTTACAGCGAAAGCTGTTATGAGATGACAACAGGCGATTTTGGGGGCGTAGTTGTCCGCCGCCGCCGGTGCCCGTAATAGCTATCGCGACCAGTGAAAAACAAGACAAAAAAAATTCGGCAGATCCCACGCGTTGTGGGAATCGGTTTCATGCGAAGCACTCGGCGAGCCAAACTCGCCTCACAGAACCTGGACCCACAACGACGTCTCGTTGCCAGGGCCAAGGAGGCGGCGAAGGCGAGAGGGCTCCTGGAATGAGGAGGCCTCCCGCCTTGGGTAGACGCGGGACTAGCACCGCGATGCCGTTTCGTGCAATAAACGTTTATTCCTCCTCCGCTTCCGCAATGTCATTTTGACTTCACGAAGCCTTCACAACTCCAGACACAAATTAGAGAGACGGAATGCGTTTCCACGCAACGCACGCAGCCCTCAGACATCCGCTTGTGGTAGCACATCTCTGAGGCCGTGAAATAGCTCTGATCGTGTTACGCATCGAATTAGGTTCAATCCTGCCGCCCGTCTAACGCACCTGCGAAGGTCGGTACGCACTCCGTGCATCGTTCTCAAACACCTGGGACACATTCATGTGAAAGTTCAGACTTGACAAGTTCCGGTTGTTGTATATTTCGTCCACTTTCTTCTTACGCTGGGAATGGGCTGGCGGGTTTGGTGCGTCGACGTGCTTAAGAGTGTGATGGCGTCACGGCTCGCCGTTTTAGGGGCGAAGCTCCTTAAAGCGGCACCCGTTCGTCCCTCGTAGTTGTCGTAGTCGTAGTGCGTAACCAGTCGTAACGCTAGTACCAGATCTTGACCTCCAAGGTGGTGCCGGTGGGAGATTTTTCCTGTGCTTTGTTGAACAATAAAAAATTCGCAGCGTGCGCGTTAACTAAAAGCCGAATTCTTCTGTCTCTCATTCCCCATTAGCAGCCATTGGCATGTTCCAGTAAGAAACGTTAGTAGAAGTAGAAGTGTAAGTGTTAGCTAAAAGCCGACTTCTTCTGTCTCTCATTCCCATTAGCAGCCAGTGTTTACCTCCAAGGTAGTGCCTGGTGAGATTTCTCCTGTGCGTGATTAAACAATAAAAATTTTGTTCAAAACGCCGTTGATTGATGAAATAAACCAACGAAAGACACCAGATGTTTTCTAAAAGCAAAACGAAAGAACGCCAGACGTTTCTAAAGCAAAACGAAAAGACGCGAGCTGCTTAACGAAAGACGCCAGATGTTTTCTAAAGCAATGGTTTTCTAAACAATGAAAATTCACAGCGTACATGTAAAATTAAAGTGAGCTGCAAGTCGTCATAACTCATCGAATCTTTAGTATAAACGCGCCCGATCTCACGTCGGTGATGATGTACTGGGCAGAATTCACGGAAGATTCACGGTTTACCGATGAACCTCCGCAGCTTCGCCCACTCATCATCATTCACTCGTGGATATGCTGTGATTTTTTCGAGTAACTGAATCCGCTCTGACGAAAGGATTACGGATATCTCCTTTAGACGGACACGTCGAGAATAGCTTCCCGGAAGTTATTTGCCCTATCTTTCTCTCCTCCAGAGGTCTCACGAGTATTGCCTGATGATAACGCTGCGGCTTCCTCCGGCCTTTGACATCGATGACCCAACTCGGTGGATAGCATATTCCTGGAATCTTGGACCAAGTGCACCCTGCATAGATAAATAAAATAGATAAGTAATATATAGCGATGCGTTAGTATGCTTTCTTCTTTCATTTATACTCGAGTAAATTGATAAACAAATATGAAAGTAATGGCAATGAAAAACTGAGAATAAGAGATAGCTGAGCTAGTTGGTAGGTATTCATGTTGAAATGACAGGACGTGCAAAAGCGAACACAGAAGAGAAGATAAGTAACAGTTATTTGTCACGTAGACCACCGCGCTCCTGATTGAAAGGTATTGCTTCTTGCCCGGGAATACGCATACAAGTATTTGTGTCCACCTTCTTTTCCGCCGCTGTATGATTTTTCACTTGTTAGCGGCGATTGTGGTGTCTTGACTACTTTCTTGGGTCCGTGTTTGCACGCCCGGCAAAAGGGCCCCAAAACGTCCTCTGAAAATACAAAAAACGAGCGCGTCATTCTTTCTTGGCGTTCTTGTCTTTTAACACGAAAGTGTTTTATGCCGGGGTCCACCAAGACTTTCATGACATATTTCCGTCACGGAAGTACGTCAGCAAAATGAATGCCATCAGATGGCAAAGAAAAGAACAATAAGAAAAAGTTCCGCTGACGGGAATCGAACCCATGACCTCTCGGTCCACGATGATAGCTGGCGAGCGTTTAGCCCGCTGAGCTACCGCCAATTTTTTTTTTGTCTTTATTGCAGGGCTTCAGTTTTCAACCGTGAGAAGAGAGTACATCCTGTCTACAATTGTTTCATGTGCAACAGCAATTCCATGCGAGGTACCCAATCGGGTACATCCTTTTGCATTTTTTGCAATTCAAGAAACGAAGTCAGCGTCTCACAAAAGTAATCTATGGCTCGCCGAGCGTCAACATCAGCGTTACGTACAGCCATTCGGGATCTCCAAATGCTGTAAAGCGCCAATAACATTGTGATATCATAAGGAAATCCATCATCATTTTCAATCATCAAATACCTTATGCCCTGTGCGTCCAATGGGAAATCTTTCTTTAGTGTCCTTTGCAGGACGTCCCAGAAGAACACCCCGTCCCAGCATTCCAGAAAGACATGCTCAATGGTTTCTGGTTTGCGACATAAAAAGCACTGGTCACCCCACGGAACGAACAACCCCTTTTCAGACAACCACGTCTTAACTGGCAAGACACCAGCATGAAGCTTAAAGAAGAAAGTTTTAACCCCCGGACGCACAGGCATGCATTTACGCGTTTTAGCACTTTGCTCCATTTTCCACCACAGTACTGAGAGCGGTACAAGGGAATGGGGAGAACAACATCACATAAGTCTTTATATAACTTTTTACGGGACACAGTGCCTAAATATTCAATAGAAAATCGTGCCTTGAGGAAGCGAAATGACTCGATAATCTCTTTAAAGTAACCTTGTGTTCGACCTTTCAACCTAACAGAAGATACTACAAACTCAGGCAAAGCATTGGCCAACCACACTTGGCAGACCGTGCGCAAAAACGGGTCTTGAACGTCACGAAGGTACAAGAAGCGATTTACAAGCTGTCGCAGAAACAAATGCGACAAACCCAAACCACCGTCACGCACACGTCGAAAAAGATTCCCAGGTGGAACCCCAAATAAAGACGGCAAGAATACGATGAAGTTTTTGAAGGTTGACTCGAGAGCAATGAAGTACTTGCAACACGTACCACAATTTTGTAATAAAGAACACGTTACAAATGGTAGCGCGTGCAAAAATGGATAAATCCTTGGCCTTCCATTTTTCTGCTTTTTTTCGGATTTGAGATGTCTGCCCATGCCAATAAGGTTCACTGTCGCTGTAATTTTCGAGAGGAATGCCTAAATACTTAACCGGTGTTGTGAGCCACTGGACGTTCATGAAATAATTTGGCGTGAGCTCCCAATCTCCATGCCAGAAACCAAGACATTTTCCCCAATTCACTGCGCTTCCACTAACCTCACAAAAGCGTTTTACGATGTTAACTGCTTCTGCAATACTTTCGAGGTTTGTACAAAAAATCGCTATGTCATCAGCATACGCCAGTAGCCGCACTTCACATGCATGAAGCCTGAATCCTTGAATTGCGTTACTGTTCAATATACTGAGACAAAAGCTTTCAATGAATATGCAGAAAAGGAGAGGAGAGAGCGGGCACCCTTGGCGTACAGAGCGCTGCAATTCCATAGACTTTCCTACCTCTTTGTTAACTATCAGGCGAGTAGTACATCGTGTATATGCCATCTTAACGGCTTCTGTTATCACTTTACCAACGTTCACGTGCTCTAAGACTGCTATGAGCAAGTCATGCGGAACGCGATCGAAGGCTTTCTCCAAATCAACCTGAAGCATCGCAACCGGAGAGTTCATGACATCGCTGCACTCTAGTACGCACCTCGCTTTATGAATATTCATGAAGATGCTCCTTCCCCTTATTCCACATGTTTGATGCGTACCTACAATTTCTTTTAATACGCCCTGTAACCTACGTGCAATTATTTTCATAAAGATTTTGTAATCTACATTGGTTAGACTGATTGGTCGATAAGCGGAAACCTGCCGCAATTTGATTGGATCATCTGTTTTAGGAATGAGAATAGTATGGGAGGACAGAAATGACGGAGGCAGAGATTTCACCTCAAATGCTTCGTTGAAAAGGTGCGCCAAAATTGGAGACAACTCGTGCTTGAACTTCTTGTAAAAAGCCGCACTTAGACCGTCCGGTCCAGGCGACTTGCCGCAGTTGAGGTGATCGATCGCTCTCTCTACCTCACCCACCGAGACAGAGAGTTCCAATCTATCTTTAGTTTCATCAGCAACCTGCGGCATGGACGACAAAAATTCTTTTGTGAAGTGGTCACGATCTACAGGACCTATTGCAAACAGCTTGCTGTAATACTCGTAAAAAGCCTGCGCAATGTCATCTCTGGCATTTGTTAGAACACCATTGTACACAATCTGTGTTATTAAATTACGCTGGGCATAACTCTTTTCCATACCCAGAGCGCGTTTCGTCGGACTCTGATCAGTTACCATTTTTACCGCGCGGGCCCTAATTATTGCTCCATGATATTTCTCGATGTCTAGAAGTTCCAATTTTTCTTTAACAGCACGAATGTCTTCCTTAAAGTTTCCCGGCATTCGGCTCTCTTCCTCTAAAAGTGTCTCCAAGTTTGAACGTAAAACGTGCTCATTTCTGCGTCCTTCGAACTTAAGAATAGTGGACTTTTCTATAGCTTTCATTTTTATTCTTTGCTTAAATGTTTCCCACTTTGGACCAGTTCTAGAGCTATTGTCGTCATTTAGCTCTTCTATGCTCTCTTGTATTAATGTTTGGAAAACGTCGTCATCAAGGAGTTTGTTATTCATTTTCCATAAATCCCAATTAAATTTTCCTTTCCTTTCTTTTCTGCTGCAAATGGTAAACTTAACCAAACAATGGTCAGTGAAAGATAGAGGAGTTACAGAGTAATCTGTACGCAAAGGTACAATATCAAGCGACACGTAGGCACGATCAAGGCGAGAGTGACTTAATCCCTGAAAATGCGTGAATTGGACGCGATGGCCACTCGAAATACTTTCACCTAGATCCTCAAGGGCGTAATCATTTATCATATCTGCTAACTCAATTGTACTCGCCTCGCGATATGGGGTAGAACTCGTTTTGTCCCGTGCCGAACAAACGCAAATAAAATCGCCGAGGAGGATAAGAATGCGGTCAGTGTTACAATAATCACATACACGGCAGAAAAAGTCTAGACGCTGAGCAACGTCATTTGGTGCATACAAACAAACAACTCGCCATTCATTGCCGGCGAAAACAAAGTCGCAAATAACAAGGCGACCCGATTTACAGCTTGTGACCGACTGTATTCCAATGCCCAAGCAGTTACTAATAAAGAGAAGGCATCCTCCGGACGAGCCAACAGCATGACTAACACACACATTGTAACGCGCCGAAAAAGGGCGTACCATGTCATCGGTCCGGTCTGCACGTTCAATTTTCGTTTCCTGAACTGCAATTATATCTAATTCCTGCTCCGTCGCAACACGATATAATTGGTTTTGTCTCATTTTAGCTGCCAATCCACGAATATTAATTGTTCCTACGCGCAGGGACCTTTCCAATGACACAGTTCTGCCGCCGTTCGAGGCCGACGGCAAGACGCCCTCGTCATGCATATCGACGCCTTGCACCCACGCCATTGTGGCGGCTAAAGATTTGCATATTTGTCGCCCCTTGATAGGGACGAAGCACGCATGCGAACAGCACCGCGCGCTTTCTTCTTTGCACCACTGACACCCACAGACGCTTCTATCTGCCTCATACGCTGATCCTGCGACGCGGCAACCACATCCTCATGGCGACGTTTTGCTGGTGCTGCCTCGGCGTCCATCTCCTCCGCTGCAGTTGCGATGACCGCCGGTTCTTTGACCGCTGCCTCTGGAACTTGAGAGACGCTGCATGCGTCCCGCTGTTCTCTGGCAGATTCCTCCGCCAGGTTTCCCACGTCGACGCCGTCCGCGTTCGCTTCCACCGGCTCTTGACGCTTACCGACGCCCGCGTTGTCCATCGCCGACGGTGGGCACCCGGAGACGCTATCGTCCTTGGCCGCTCCCTGGTCTTTTCCGTTCATAAAAATTGCTGCAGGTGCCGCAGCCTGTTCTGCCTCTTCCTCGTCCATGATGAGCTCGCTCTGGTCTGAAACAGCAGGCCGTCCTACCGCTCTGGCGTAGCTCCGCGTGCAAGCCTCCTGTGTGTGGCCAAATGCATGACATTCGTTGCATTTTGGAACTCTGCAGTCCCGCCGTATATGGCCCGTATGTTTGCAGCGAAGGCATAACGGTGCTCGCCCTGGCGCAACAATGAGCGCTGTACCGCTGCCTAGACGAATCTGATGCGGTATATCGTCAAGTGCAACACCTTCCTTCAAAATTAGTCTCACAAACTTCGTCAGGGAGTCAGCACATTCAAATCCTTCCACTTTCCACCTGTCGTTTGTCACCTCCTTTACTACACCATACTCGCTAAATGTCCTTCGAATGCTTTCGTTAGAAACATCTAAAGCCACCCAGTGCACCTTTAGACGCACCTCTTGCCTGTTAGGGTCAATGACGATGCACAGCCGGTCCTTGACTACCAAGCGACCTGCTTCCACAAGCTTCTTTTTGGCCTCATTTGTCCGCAGGTTGACAAGCCAGACGTGTGACATCTGGTAGGCACCGATAACCGCCACATCTTTGATGACACCGGCGTCTTGCAAGGGCTTTCGAAAATCTTCGATGCGATACGGCCTTCCTGAAATATCGCAGTGCAATACGACTGCACGCTTCATAGCATCACCTGATGAAACAGTGGGCAGTACAATCCTGTAGTCCTTTGGCACGGTAAAAGATGGGGTACCACGGCCGTAAGCGACCGCTGTCGCAGCTCTCTGGGAGCTAACCATCCTGCGTCCTCACGCGTCGGTGACCAGAAGCAGAATGAGCTACCGCCAAACACATTACGGAGGCGACATGAACGCACCTTTTATCTTTCACACTTGCCTCTCACAGTGACCTTGGATAGATGGATGCTATGAGCATCCCCTTTATAACGGGGCAGTGACATCTGTGCCACCAGGCTCGCAAAAAACAATAAAAAAAACACGGCGTTGCAACGACTGTCCCATTCAGCGCGTTTCCAATACAAGTTTAATTTCATCAACGCTTTAACACACCGTGAGGTGGCGGTTTTAGCGCAAGCCTCGCTCATAGCATCCATCCATATCGACAAATAGCTCTCCGACGCTCGCCTGACTGTCGCACCGCGTTCCCTGCTCTCCACATCCTCCTCACATGCCCCACCTTCCCTCATCCCCCATCACCGGCTGTGGCGGTGTCTTACTGGGAGTCCATCATGACCAGCACTTCTGCTTTCGATCAGCGCCGGATCATCTCCTGCGCCATGAAGAGGATTGCGCTTCAGGGACTTTCCTTCGCTTTGTAAGGGTGCCCCCTCACATTGAGGGAGCACCCACGTGCCATGTAGGGGGCTTGGCCCCCACGTTCACACACTGGCAATAAATGTTTCTACCACCACCTGTGAGAAGAAACGGCCAGGCTATAGAGGAAAGACACGACGCACGTAGCGTTTCTCTTCGCATTTCAAGACGCTTTGAAGGAGTGTATATCGAGAATTAGTGTTTATTATGTGCTTGTTGATGCCATCTTTGCGCGGGATTCACCCATATACGGAATCCACGTATATGTTAAGAACCTCAGCTACCGCAAGGGTTAAATCATGATCAAGGGCGTTTGTGCGATGAGTCCACATCAAGCAGTGCTATATCTGCCAAACAACAGTAGACATTGTACAAGCTCTCATATACCAATGCACAATAAACAATGAACTACTTCTGTGACGACACGCTTCATTTTCGTGTTATACCGATTCCTATGACGGAGGGATCAACCAAACATCTTTTTGGAGCACTTCGTGGCGCCAGAACGGTGATTCACGTGACATCATTAGGGTACATATTCTCGATTGCTTCATATACGAGCAATATCAGTTGTGAATTGTCTCCCAACTTGCTCTTACTGCTTTTGATTTGCGGCTTTTGAATACAACGTTTGCATTATGCACAAAATAAAAATCGCTTCAACTCTCAAGCGGAGGTCCGAGTGACACGATTACGAACACATCTTCTGGGACCTTTTTATGAAGCTTAATTACAAAATGCCACTTTCTTACAAACCCCAAGAGGGTCTCCCACTAAAATCACCACAAACAAATGATACTGAAAACATATAATACACATTAGAATCAGCGGTAAAATATGAAGAAATGCTACCGAAAAGTTGTGTAAGAAACAAGCATTATTAGGAATTATACAGCACGTGTTTTATTCAGCCCCCAAAGTTTAATCAGAAAACAAAATTCGTCGACACAATCACACTTAAAACTGAAATGATTTTACTAGTGCAGCATGTATTCAATCAAGAATGACGAATTGCAGTTTTTCTTCTTTATGTGATGCTATGACATGTTCTCTCTTACAGCCAGCGTTATTGGAATAAAAGACACAAACATGACATACACGAAGGGTGAAGCGCAACCCTAGGTACTCGAGCGTCGTGCCTAGCATGTTATTCAGGTGAGACCATGATTCCAAACTTGACGTTTTTGTCTAGTACGCATATCTGCATTGTCTCGTCAGTTTGTATTTCTGAGTCTGTGCACCGAGAAGTTGCCTCAGTGGTAGCATAGCACTCGCAATCACTTCCGTGCCAATAGGAATCAGGTGGAAACGTTCCGCTTAGATCGAGCTTGATGACAGGGGCCGGAAAGTTAGTTAGTTAAATTAGTTAGTTAAATTGGGTTTATTGGCGCAAAAGCAACTGAGGCTAAGCTGCGCCAGACACAGGGTGTTTTGTAGTAATCAGGACATTATATGTAATCCTAAAGCCTATGTAAGAAGCCGCTGTCTTTTAGGAAATCAATGACATTTGACAGGGGAACCAGTGCATCATCTCCTAGAATGAGACTCGGGTGCATAGGTATCTGATGTTTGTACAGTTCTCTGAAGTACTTTTTTCTTTCTGTTTCGCCATGTGGGCACGTGATAAGGATATGTACAACTGTCAATGGCTGCTGGCATTTTTCACATTGCGGCATGTTTTCCTTTCTAAGCAAAAAGTTGTGTGTGAGGTGGGTGTGCCCAATTCGAAGTCTGCATAGAACAACCTCAATGAACCGTTGTTGATGATAGCACGTCTTCCATTCGCCTATTGTGGGCTTCACCAGATGAAGCTTATTAGTTGTACAGGAGTCCCACTGTTGCTGTCATTTTGATAACACCGCTAAGCGGACAGCACGCTGGCTATCTTTGTAGGGAATATTTATGTTTTTAATGTTTTTTTGTGCTGCTAGAGATGCACATTCGTCTGCCTTTTCATTGCCTGGGATCCCTACGTGACTTGGGACCCAGCAAAAACGGATGGTCACCCCAATACTGTTGAAAACAATCATGTTTAAAATATCACCGATTAACGGTTCACACTCAGATTTTAGATTTAGCGCGTGTAGTGCACTTAATGAATCAGTGTATATGACTGCTTTTTTGTGTTTACCTGTGATGATTTTTTGCACTGCTTCCCGTAGGGCGTAGACTTCGGCGCTGAAAATGGACATGATATGAGGCACTCTAATGCTGATAGCACTTTCCTCCATCACAACTCCGACTCCGACGTGGTTTTTAGTTTTCGAGCCATCCGTGTATACCTCGGTATAATCTTTGTATTTATCCTGAAGTGCGCGGAATTCCTGAGTTAGGTGCTCTTGTGCGGTGTCTTTTTTCTTCAGACGAGCCAGTGAAAGATCACAAAGCTGCGTCAGATCCGACCACGGCGGCAGTCTCGGCGGTTTCTAGGCGATATTTATAGCATGATTAGAAATGTCATATGCCTGGCAGTGCTCTTCGAAACGTAGAATGACTGGTTTGATGGAGTGTGGTTTGTTAGAGTAGTGTAAGCGTGAGTAGCAATTCGTGGTAATGTCATGGCATATGTGTTGAGGTAGTGACCTGATTCTTAAAACATATGAGACGGTTAAAAATACTCGACGCTGGCTTAGCGGAGGTTCATTGCAGTCTACGTATAAACTCTGCACAGGGGATGTTCTATAGGCGCCATTGGATAGACGCAGACCGAGATTGTGTACGGGGTCCAGGCGCCGAATGTATGACTCTCTTGCCGAGCCGTAGACAACGCACCCGTAATCTAGAATACTGCGTACTACCGAACGATAAATCCTCAGTAGGCATATCCGATCGGAACCCCAGTGCTTATGCGATAAGACTTTTAATATATTAAGTGCTTTGTGTGCCTTGATTTTCAGTGCATTTATGTGAGCCACAAAATTCAGTTTTTTGTCGAATGTGACGCCTAGGAATTTGTGTTCATGTTTTATCGTAATTGCAATGCTGTTTAATGTCATGACTGGGTCAGGGTGTAATCCTCTTTTTAGCGTAAACAGAACAGCGACAGTTTTCTGTGATGAGAATCGGAAACCATTTTTGTCCGCCCAGAGCACCAGTTTATTTATGGTAACTTGAAGTTGCCTCTCGCAGGTTGATAGGCTCGACGCACGGGAAGCGATTTGGAGGTCGTCAACGTATAGAGAGTACATAACTGTGGGTGGTATGACCTCGTTAATAGTATTCATTTTAACTATAAATAGAGTTGTGCTAAGAATGCAGCCTTGAGGCACGCCGTTTTCCTGGACAAATGTGCGTGAAAGTACAGTGCCCAACCGCACCTGAAATGTTCTGTTAGTCATGAAATCGGATAGGCAGTTCAGCATTTTACCTCGAACGCCTAGGTTAGCGAGGTCTTGAAGAATGCCGAATCTCCACGTGGTATCGTAGGCCTTCTCCAGGTCGAAAAAAACCGCGAGACAGTGTTGCTTGTATCGAAATGCCTCTCGTATTTCATGCTCCAGTCTGACAAGATGATCAGTAGTTGAGCAACCTTTTCTATATCCACATTGATGTTTGTTTATCAGATCTCTTGAGTATAGGATGAAAGACAATCTGCAGTTTCTGATGCTCTCATATGTTTTTGCCAAGCAGCTGGTTAGGGCAATCGGCCTGTAGCTGCTCGGCGATGTAGGGGGTTTACCAGCTTTTAGAAAGGGAACTACTATTGCATTTTTCCATTGTTCTGGCATTTTTCCAGAGTGCCATATCATGTTGAAAAATGTCAGTAAAGCTTCTTTGGATATCTCGGAGAGATGTGCTAGCATGGAATAGTGTATGCGATCAGGTCCCACAGCCGTTTTTTTGCCATTTGAGAGCACGATCTTTAGTTCCTGTAATGTTAGGGGTTTATTGTAAGCTTCATGTGAAGTACCAGTGAGAGGCAGTTTCTGCTTCTCTGCAGACTGTTTGTATTTCAGGAATGTATCCGAGTAGTTGGCTGAGCTGGAGATGTTGTAAAAGTGTTGCCTAAGATGTCTGCCTGCTCTTGTATTGTTGTTTGGGTGTCTGGACTTGTAAGAATGGTTATGGTATAGGATGAATAGTCGCCTCCGAACTTTCTCAGCTGCTCCCATATTATTTTAGATGTAACTGTGCTATTGATAGAGGATATGTATTCCTGCCATGATGTTTTTTCGGCCTGCCTCCGGATATATCGGGCTTTCGCTTTAGCCTGCTTGAAGTTCACGAGGTTGCTGTAAGTGGGGTACCTCCTCAGGATGCCCCAGGCTTTATTTTGTAGTTTCTTTGACTCGCTACATTCCCTTGTCCACCAGGCATTTCGCTTTTTTCGGGCATTGCTTGATGATCGCGGTACTGCTATTTCTGCGGCTGCTATTATGATTTCTGTGATTTTATCGTTTGTGTCATCAATGCTCATTTCTGGCGAAAAGATATCTTCTAGTTTTGCCATCTCCTGAAATAGGGGCCAGTCTGCAAGATTGATCAGCCAACGGCGTGGTTTCGAGGTGAGGGTGGGGAGTGTCGATGGCAATTTTATGATTGCCGGTAAATGATCGCTACCGTATGAAGATTCCAGGACTTTCCATTTAAAATCGTTAAAAATTGATGGCGAGCAGAATGCTAAATCGAGGCAACTAAACTTGCGAGTACTCGATGAAAAGTATGTTGGTGTGCCAGAGTTTAAAAGACATATCCTGTTTGACAAAATAATATCTTCAATCATTTGTCCTTTTTGGTCTGTTTTCTCACTGCCCCATAGCGTACTGTGAGCGTTAAAATCCCCTGTTAAGACAAATGGTTCTGGTAGTTGCGCTGTTAGATCCTCGAGTTCTCGCACAGTTATATGCTCGTGCGGGGGAATATAAATAGAGCAGATGGACAAGGTTTTGTGTGCGATAATCCTAACTGCTACAGCCTCAAAAGAGGTGTTTAATGTGATGGCTAGGGTGGGAAAGCCGCTTTTTACTACGATGGCGACTCCTCCCGATAGTCGGTTGGCATGTTCGCGGTCTTTTCGAAATACGCTAAAACCTTTCAGGAAATTAGTGTTTTTTGGACCCAGATTTGTTTCCTGGAGACAGAATGCTACAGGTGAGTATGTGTTCATAATGTGCCTAATGTCACCTAAATTGTGGATGAGGCCTCTACAATTCCATTGTGTGATAAAAGCCATAGTGATGAAAATAGGAAGAAACTAAAGCGATAAGGCTTAGATGAGCAGTTGGTGTGAATATATAAAGGTGACCTGTGTTGGTGACAGATATTTATTGCTGGCGAGAGCGGTAACCATTCAGGTTACCGGTCCCTTTTTTTTTGTGTGTTCAGGATGATTTTTTCTTTTTTGGTGCGCTCCGAAGAACGCTGGTCTTTCGGCGTCGATGACGCCATGGTTTTTCCATCGACCTCGATAGCCTTCTCAGAGGCACTGGAGGATCGAGGGCTTGGCCCAGAGACGCGCGTCTCGGGCCTTGGTGTCCGGTTAAGTCGCGGGCCCTGTGCAGACAGCGTCTGTAGGCTCGCCTTTGATGATGATGGAGCAGCACTGGCTGCTACCACCACGGGGGCAGGTGGAGCTGCTACGGGCCCACGGGTGGTGACCGCTGCATGCTCCTGAAGCTGTTGTGGTGCTGCCCCCTGCCGCACCACGCTGGCAAAACTTCTCTGAGGCAAGACTCCAAGCCTCTTCCTTGCATCAAAAAATGAAATTTTTTCTTTCACAGTCAGGGCAATTACGTCTTTTTCTCTTTTCCAAAAAGGGCATGATCTAGAATAGGCTGGATGGTCGCCTTTGCAGTTCACGCAGCAGGGGGATTCCTGACACTTATCAGCTGAGTGGCCATTGGCGCTGCACTTGGCGCATGCCTCCTTGCCTCTACATGATTGTGATGCATGGCCGAACCTTTGGCACTTGAAGCAGCGCCTCGGGTTCGGTATGTATGGTCTGACATTGATCTTAAGGTATCCTGCGTCCAGAGAGCTGGGGAGAGTGCTTGTCCCAAATGTTAGGATGATGTGTTTAGTTGGGAGTTGTTCATTGTTTCGTCTCATTGTTATTCTTTGAACCTTTATGACATTTTGGTTTTGGAAACCCTCAAGGAGTTCCTCGTCACTGAGGTTCAGGAAGTCTTCTTCGGAGATAACGCCCCTACAGGTGTTCAGCGAACGATGGGCGGTGATTGTGATATCAGTGTTGCCGATGCTGACTAGATCATATAGCTTTCGTATTTGTTCTTTCTTTTTCAGTTCAATTAGAAGATCTCCGCTGCTCATTTTGGATGCTTTGTATTCGTTACCAATAGCTTCTCCAAGAGATTTCGCCACCAGGAATGGGGACAGTTTACGCAAGCTTGAAGTTCCTTCGCTGTGCAAGACGTGGAAACGAGGAAAGTCGTTATAGTCGGTACGTAGTTCAAAGTGGAAAGGTGCTTCGGTGCGACCTCTTTTTACAGGCCGATCTGGAAGATGAGGGAAAGCGTCTGCCATAGGATGGTTTCGAAATTCGGCGACGGTGGTAGCCACCCACCACCGAGCCCAACATGGGGGCGCTGCAGGTTTCGAGAACCTGCAGACGCCAGCTATACACCGTTGCTATAACCAAATATTCATACCCAAGACTGGATATGATACACAAGGTTAACCCTCGCCGCCTGGAAAATTGGAAGTGAATAGAAGTTGCGTAAGTTGTCAAGAACAACCTTGTGAACAGTGCAAAGCGCCCCTTCATCCTTGGTCTTGGCCAACAGCGCCGTGGCAGCGCGCACATGTAGATTTTGCTGGCTCCTTTTTGCACGCAATGTTCCTTGTAGTCGTGGACACGCACTCCAAGTGGCCAAAAGTGTTTGTTATGCGCTCGACTACGGCGGACGCTACAGTTGACAGATTGAGAGAACTGTTTGCGCGTTTTGGTTTCCCTGAAACCACTGTCACTGATAACGACCCGTAGTTCATCTCAGAAGAGTTCAAGATTTTTGTAAAAGAAATGCGCTGTCGTTACGCACTTACAGCACTTAATGCGCAGGTGCGCGAAACAAATAAAAAGCATGCGCCGCATCTTGCCGGCGCTTATCGGGACCGGGCCACGCAACGATGAACATGTGGCAATAAACGTCACTCGCTCTTAGGAAACTTGTCTGCTCCTTCTTTCGCATGAGCCGACGCTGACACAACACTCTTCATTTCTTACGAGGCTGGGCGATGACCTCATGCTGACCGAGGATGATGCCAGATTGATTGAAAGCCGCTTTGTAGACTTGGCTACGTAGGCCACATACGCCCAGGTGGTCTACGAATATAATATGCGCCATCCACTGATGTTGGTCTACGTAGAACTATCCAGGCCCACCAGCCTCGCCGGCCTACCTCACCAACGCGAAGGGTGACTTCAGATTCCGACATGTCGCCGGCTCTATCGACAGACAATTTGTCGATGAAATGATCGAGGCATCCACAATTTCCAACAGCTGTGCTATACCTCATACTTCACTACACATGGACCCCTCGTCACCGCGATCACGACCGGATCCGATAACAAGTCATTACCAGCTGCTAATGCTCACTGACCACGTTGATGATGACTTTACTCAAGAACTGTCAAGAACCTCTTGCACACATGCACACGGGTACGTGAAACGTGCTTGCGTTCTCCACAATAAGAGACAAGTACAAGCACTATATCAGCTTACCCCGTCTGGTGTTGGTAATACCCACGTTGCCGTCGACAGTGTTACCCCACTGTAAACAAATGCTTCTATAACACATATACGGCTCTTCAACATATATGTGTGCGTATAAATCTTTAGCGTCTTTTTGTGACGTTTCGCTCAGTGAAAAAAATTACACCACAGTCACCTTCCAGCGCACGCTTCGCATAACATCGACGCCCACGGTACGTGGGATCTGCCGAATTTTTTTTCGAACCAGTTCATAGATGTGGCGTCGCTCTGTGGTAGAATACCTGATTGCCACGCATAATGCTTGGGTTCGATTCCTGCTCGGATCCTAATTTTCGTTCTTTCGATTCGTCAGGTGAACGCCTCCGATGTCGGTTTTTCTTAACGCTCTCGCATTTAAATTACCCATGTTTGTTCTCGCCGTTCCTGGGTAGACATAAATTGTCAATAACCTTTGGCGCATACCCGTACACCGCGGGCCGTGTTAAACGGGTATGTGCCACACGTGTCTGGAGGAGAGGGTTTGACGACGTACACGACAGCATTTTCGCGTTATTCATGTCATGACCCGCCAGTCATATTCTTCATGGGTTCTAAACAGCGCGTAATGTACGAGGACACAGAAAGAAACAAACAGGAACATGTCTTCGTACTTTACGCGCTGTTTCGAACCCATGAAGTCTTACCAACAAGCTCAAGCCCATGCCCTTTTAAAGTTATATTCTTCTTATCCTCTTACCTTCCGATGCCAATTTTGGTCTACACAAAGTTAAGAAGGCGATCATGAGAGCACGCAGACGTAGGCGGCTAGATAGATAGATAGATAGATAGATAGATAGATAGATAGATAGATAGATAGATAGATAGATAGATAGATAGATAGATAGATAGATAGATAGATAGATAGATAGATAGATAGATAGATAGATAGATAGATAGATAGATAGATAGATAGATAGATAGATAGATAGATAGATAGATAGACACGCCCCAAGTGCAAAAGATTCGCTAAGAAATGCTTCGCATTTTAAACGACAATATATAGGAAGCGGAAAACCACATGTTCACCAAGAACAGAAAATAGGGCGTTTTCTCGCGCTATTCTCATGCATACCACCTCTCCAATTTAAATTCATTTTAATGTGTGGCACAGCGGCGATCAATAAAACAAACACGCCGACATAATATTAACGGTTCGGCTGTCCCAGCACTATTTCGACGAGTACCGACCAAAAAATCGCCCTGCCACTGGGAACGGAGCGAAAAATTTCCAAAATGTTGGTCCCTCGCCGCTGACTGCTTCAGCGAGAGGTAATGGTGCTTTTTTTGTGTGCTGCGAGTGAATTTGCACCCTGAAAATCGCTGCATTTTGTGTCACTGGAAAGGGCGGCCATTACCTCTTTTTCCTCAGTCTTCGCACCACCAGTGCGTCACTGTACCAAATATTGTTTCTTGAAAATGTCCTACCTGCGCCCGGCATTTTTTTTTTATTTGAGTGAAATAAATCTTTTTTTGTATCTTAAAAATTTCTTGCCAAGCTTATACTGACTGACCTATGAAGCTGCTGGCAGTCATGTCGCGAAAAAGCAACCGCAGCGGAAGACACGTGAAGCGCTCACCCGAAAACCTTCCTCACCCCAGTTGTAGCGCACCAAAGAAAAAGTAAATAAAAGTAAATAAGTTTTCTTTCCAGGTATGAAGTTTGCACACGCGTACCACCAGTTTTAAAGTCGGTGCTATGACCACTAGGCCAGCCGTCTATGCTTGCCCAATGTGAACTTCACTGAAGCATACGAATGCGTTCTGCTTTCAATTCGAAAAACAATTATGAAGCAGTACACTTCCTATGGTCGCTTCATTCAAATATATTTTGTGTTGGTGGAAAAATCGCAATCTGCTGGAAAACGCGCAAGGTCCGCGATATTAGGAATTGTACATTACAGGAAAATTCCGACTTCGAGAAAATAGAACTCCTAACCGGTGTATCCCCGATCGATTGATGGTCCTTTAATTCGGCCTTTCTACAGACTGACAAACGCTGGAAACAACAAACAGACGCCGCGCCGATACACCCGAAAACAGCTTTTCGGAGCCGGCCGCTACCTACAAAGAAAGAAAAAAAGAAAGAAGGAAAGAAAGAAGAAAAGAAAGAAAAAGAAAGAAACAAAAAAAGAAAGAAGGAAGGAAAGGAAGAAAGTAAATAAATAATAATCATAATTGCTGGGGTTTTCTTTTCTCAAACCACGGTGTCGTAACGAAACGAAGTGGAGAACTCCGGAAAGTTCGACCACCTGGGTTCAACCTTATCTTTCTGGCGCTGGCTGGAACTTTCCTCGTGAGAAGATGCGGCAACTAGGCCATTCCTATACTGACACCGTGGACTAGGGCTACCAAACTCCTCTCGGCTAGCAGACCAAAGTCCCGAAATGTAGTCGAACGATGCCCGGGACAGTATAAAGCAAGTCGAAGAGCAGGGGTGCTGGTGGCATTTGAACAAAATGCCGCCGTACGTTGGCATTTGAAGGAATGCCTTTCCCATATTTCATACATGGACCATATCCGGAGAGGATTGTACGTAGGTTTTGAGAAAGATATCGATACCGGACCTGCAGAATGACTACATTTCTGAAATGTTTGTTCTACGGTGATGTCTCGAAAGGTAGTGACCGCATGGGGTGCCTAAAAAAAGAAAATGCTTTAGATCAGTCCCGTCTCTGTATTTTCACCGAGCAAAAAATATACGAGAATATGATGCAAATACCATTTATCAAAGTCACAAAAGTTTATTATTTGCGAAGCCACGAGCCACTAGCGAATGATTCGTGGGCCGCGTGTTTGAGACCCCTGCCATAGACAAATTGGAGGGAGCAATTGAGTCTTACTTCGCGTATCCCATCAATTAGGGCCATAACCTACGCAAAGAAGAAATCTGATTGTCTGTCACGCAAAACAAATCGCAGTACAAGAAATATTAGGGTTTTTTTTTAGCAGTGCTGTTAATACTGTACACATTTACACTACCATATTACCACTCTGTGTGAGCGTACCGTAGTTTGCATACCGTTAATCCGTGTGTTTTTCGATGCGTGCGCTGCCGTGATGACATTATGAGAGTGGTTAATGAAAACATTTAGTTCGGCATACGTTGCGGGCTTTACGGAGTTAGGTAAGAACGAATCGTCCCGCATATTGCGCACGCGCAGAAGTACTTGCGTGCGCTCTAAGCGAAACGTGACGTCCTTAAGTACGAAACGTTTTAAAGCCCCATTTACACTGCCACGGTTTTTTCCTGGAGTCTCCCAAACTGCGTCTCACAAGACGTAAGCGTTGGAAGAGTTTTTCGAATATTGTCGACGACACGCCCTGCACCAGCTTGCATAAACGTACCATTTAGGCTTGCGACTTTTCGCGAAGGCTCAGGTTAGCTTGCAAAATTCTTATGGCACGATTTCATCAATGTTTTCGTTGTCTTATTCAATTCAACTTTTTCTTTTGCGAAGTTGGCGAATCATTCAGCAAAGCCAACCTCAAAACAAGATAGCAGTGAGTGTGTTGGAGGCTTACTCATTCACATAGCACAAATGCAAACAAGTTCAGTGCACTTCCGTTCCGGATTGTTTATGCGAATGGCACACGCCTCCAGCCGAAATGAATGTTAGATGCGAAGTATCTTATGGCGGAGTTCAATCCGGTGGTGGTGGTGGTGGTGTGCGGCGTGACCACCCTTAGTGCGCATGCGCATACCCTCTCCACTCCCCCTCTCCGCCTTCCCTCTCCCTCCCATTCTCCCATTTCACCCTCTCAACTTTACCTCTCGCCTCCCCCTCTCCACTTCCCCTCTCCCCTCCTCCTTTCCACTCTTCCTCTGAAACGCGGGCTAGACATGCCGAAATTCTCTCCTGCGCAACGCCGCGATGAGCACCAGCGCATGTGCGTCCCCTCCCCCTCTCTCTCCTGTCCTACGCTGCCCCCCTCTCGCACGCCTGCCAACCGCGTTCCCCACTCGCCCTGTGAGAATTAACGGCCAGGCTAGACGGAAGACAAGACGCGCGTAAAGAACGCCAACGGAACGCGATCGTGCAAGCGCTCCGGCTTCGCATCGCCTCACGATCCCCTTTAGCGGGAAATGGTGTAATTCTTTATTACATCTTGATTTGTAATTGTTGCTTTTTAGTGTTTTACGCGTGACCGTCGTTGTCGCGTAGAGCGCCAGCCTGTATGTATATATATATATATATATATATATATATATATATATATATATATATATATATATATATATATATATATATATATATATATAGAACGTGTGACGTCTTCATATGATGGTAGAGGACTTGTGCGCAAGATTCACGGGTTTTCCCGATCTTCTCCGAGCCAGCTCCTCAATCATCATTCACTTCGTGGATGTGGCGTGATTTTTCTTTCTTGTTTTTTTTTTTTGAGCCTGGTGGCGCACATGTCACGACGCCGTTATAAAGAGGACGCTCATAGCATCCATCCACCCATCCATCCATTTAAGAGCACTGTGAATGGAAAGCGTGAAAGAGAAATGTACTCTAAAAGAACTTGTTGTTGGGCTAGTTGGTAGATCATTTTTAAAACTTAATTAGAGCGCAACCACACGACACATTGCGAGCGCTGTGCGTGGTTGATGTCTGGGTGTGTGGGTGTGTGAATGTGTCGTGTGGTTGCGCTCTAATTAAGTTTAGAATGTGAAAGAGAAAGGCGCGTTCATGTAAATGCGGTAGCTCAGTGGGCTGTGCTAGCTTTTTTCTTAGGAACTTTTTCTTATAGTTTTTTTTCTTTGCCTTCTGATGGCGTTCGTTTTGCTGGCGTATTTCTGTGACGGAAATACGCCATGAAAGTCTTGGTAGACCCCGGCATAAAACACTTTCGTGTTAAAAGAAGCGCGCGTGGCAATATATGCTTTTTAGGTGAGGACACTACGCAGACGCCATCGACCAGGTAAATTAAAATACCACGCGGCCGTCGGTCCGTAGACGGCAGCGTATATCTATGGACAGGAGGACGCAACATGAAGACAAAAAACGCCAGGCCTGCGCTGACACCGCAGCACAGTCACAGCGAAAGCTGGAAGAGCGGCGCTTCTAGAGCCCGTTGTAAGCTCTCTTGGGGGTTGGGGCGTTTCGCGGGAGGTCTTAATTTCTTAGCCAGCGAACGCGGTAACGACCCGCTAGCGACTAATGCTAGAAACACGTGCCGCGTTTGCACAATGATATAACACGCAAAGACTTTGAAAAGACTTTGAAAAGGGGGGAGGGGGTAAAATTCGATGTCTTGACGGTTTTCGCGGAGTAGTTGAATACCCATTGTTCGAAATTGCCCCCATTTGTATAAACCCCTACATGCTGAGTCACAGAATTGCTTACCACAATCCAACAGTAATCCAATGGGCTACAGAGGTTCAACGAAGAGGAATGGATGCCTAAGAGAGGCTTGCCCATGTTTCTATCTGTCTTTCTCGGGGGCTCGTCGACATCCTTCGTGTTTTAGTTTTCAGGCAGGTTAGTTGCCGACGTCGTACCACTTTGTGTTGCTGTCAGTTCTTGTGTGAAAAACTGGAAAATGGAAAGGAGATGAGCCTGGCCATTTCCCACCTATCAGGCATGTAGTAGGGAGCTCACGAATCGTGGAGATATAGAACGACAATTAGTGTGAAGGGCTGCTGCAGAAACCCGAACTAAAAGTGACTATTGACGTGCTGTGCGCTAAAGCAGCAGTAATAAAAACGGCTAATGCATATACAAACCGAAGTATATTAATAAGGACAAAACCTTGGTGGCGGCGAGCGTGCAACCTATGCGATCCCATGTCTATAAACCGAGTCTCTTATGCACTGCGCTAATCCAACTCTAGCACCAACATCAGCTAGATTAACCAAGGCCTTCCCACGCATCCGTGATATAAAGCATGAGATATGGGCCTGGAAGTTGTCTCCATATAAGGTGTGCGTTGTCGCAAATTAAAACTATTGCGCTCGCTTATGCTACGCGTACAAACTAAACTAACTAACTTGCCACGTAAATAGTTATTCATGCAGTTAGGCGTGGAACATTGTCACAGTTTGTAGCCTAGTTAATGAGAACCAACAAATAATAAAGCCAAGGACGCTATGGGGGACCTTAATTGCACTGTTTTTAGTATAAAGTAGTAATTCGGATATAGATGTCAAGAAAGTAAAGTGGACAAAACGGCAACTTGCCGCCGGCAGCGACGGAACCTGCAACCTTCGGACAACGCGCCCGGTGTTCTACCAATAGGTGACCCGTAAAATAAGCAATCACAGGGATGCGGCGGCTTCTGGTTCGACACACCACGCGGGTGAGGAGCGGAGCGCACCGGTTTTTTTTGTTTTTTTTTTTTGCGCTCCGTCCGCCGCGATGGAGCAGTGGTTATGGTGCTCGGCTGCCGACCCGAAGGTCGTGGGCTCAATCCAAGCCACGGTGGTCGCATTTCGATGCAGACGAAATGCTACAGGTCCGCGTATTGTGCGATGTCAGTGCACGTTAAAGAGCACCAGATGGTCGAAATTTCTGGAGCCCTCAACTATGGCGCCTCTCAAAATCATATCGTGTTTTGGGGACGTAAAACACCACATATTATTTTTTTTCCGCTCCGTAAAAGAAGTCTACCTCTCAGTCTACGTTTCAGCGATGTCAGCGCTTAAGAAGATGATTTCGTAAGCCCAATTTTTTTAAACCTCTTTGCGTAAGCCATGAAAGGTAAGTATAATTTTTGTGCACTCAAACTATATGCAATATTTTTCTGCTGCTCGCGGGTACTGTAACCGTTTTGCTAGCGGATGACTCGATACAGAGAACAGTTTTTATTGCATAATACGCTGCTGCACGTGCGAGGCATCATTTTAAAGCAATTAACAATGTTGCTGGTTGGGCGAGTTGGAACACGTCATTCATAATGCTATTGAGCGCAAACACTAAACAAAAGACAAGCGATAGGACAAGGACGGGGCGCATTCATCCAACTAAAATTTGTTTGAAGAGCGCACACATATAGATACGCCGAGGAAAAGAAGCAAGTCAATAAAGAAAATAAATGAAGAAACCCGGGTTTGAACAACAAAAAAAAACGCAAAAAAGTGTCACGCTAGGGAAAGAAAAAAGATGGGCGTCTTTGCTAGGTGCGTCTGCGCGGGAATTCAGCACTGGACATAATGTTCGCATAAAATACATGCGTGAGCTTGCTACTAGCGCAGATTACGCAGTTACCAGTGATGAAGCCATCTCCGTACATTCTGGCTCCGCCACTCGGAATGTAAATGCTACCGATCACTGTGGCTCTATTCGCAGCCACGGCCCACTTCATTTTTCTTTCTTCGTTCCACGGGAACCTACGGTATGCATTGGAACCTACCGTATGCGACAGTTGTTAGTTTGCGCCTGTGCTCGTCTGGTCTTCTCTTGTGTTGTGTGGTATTGCGCTTTTAACGATGGTTCATTGTCTTTAAAAGAAATATATTTATTCTTAGGGGCGGTTTGCTTTTAAATGAATTGACGACCTCTGCAATGATTCACAAACGCCGAAAACCTGTACAGATAACATACTAGTTGTCCTAAGTCACGAGAAGAAGCTGGTGCAGAACAAAGCGCACACAAAGAAGCGAGGTAGACTTTGGTTACACGTTGTGTATGAGTAAATATTTGCACCGTGGTATCGGATAACAGCAATCGTATTTTAGTGTACGCTTATTGCTTTAGTTTAGCTTCTTAGTTCATCTTGTAGTCAGTTGAGCCTTTTGCACAATTCAAGTAGCAAGATTAAATCAAAGAAATTACCGCATAACGCACTAAATCAGGCCTACAGAGACGGTGTCAATATATTTATTTATGTATTTATTTATTTAAACTTACATCGTCTGAATTGAAAAGAAAACCAAGTTTATCTGTACATGGCACACATCACAAAATTACGGTCATACAAAAATGATATTCTTTGAAAATATCATCAACTATTACCAATCAGTATGACTGCCTTATAAATGCGTTCCCACAAGTACAGGCGTCACTTATTGCCTCAACAGAAGCTCTCAGTGTGCCGTCAAAATAACAGCCTGTTATTTCCCTAAGTGTAAGACCTGCAGACCTTTTAACAATGACATCAAAGATTTAAAGGTACTTCAAGCGAGTATGTGCATGAAATAAGTCCAGTTTTACCTGCACTAGTTAAAATGTCGCATAGATGTTGGAACATTCACTGAGCCCTAAAAAGCCCATCGCAGAAACAATACAGCATATTAATGAAAGTATTCATAAAACGCGCAAAAAGACGAAGACGAAAGGAACATCGTGCGATAGGGCTGGCGCTGTACTGGGAACTTCAGCGCCAGTTCTGTTGTATGTCCTCTCTCCGTCTTCGTCCTTCGCTCGTTTTATGAACGCTGTCATGATGAACAAACTTGCCCAAATCAAGGCATTGTAGCCTAATAATGACAGATTAAATGGTTATTGTGCGGATACGGCTAAGATAGTGTGCAAAGCAGTGGCCTAACACATTTACAAGCCAGGCCACAATTGCAATAAAACTAATCCAACAATTTCATCTACAAGCGTTTGCCATTTGCAAGCGTATGTGAAAAGGGTTTGTGTTTCAGCCCCACTAAACAATTACACCATCTCCCGCTCCTGGCCGACCAGCTTTGGGCTGTCCAACAGGCCCGCGAAGCGGCCGACAGGCTTGGCCTGACGGTCCCGACGTGGGAGTCCCCCACTACGCGCTAGGGCGCGTCCCGCAGGACCTCATTAAAGTTATCACAATCAATCAATCAATCTCCCGCTAAAGGGGACCATGAGGCGATGCGTAGCCGGAGCACTTGCACTATGGCGTTCCGTTCGTGTTCGTTGGGCATGCTGCCGACCTCACGTCGTGGAACGCGAAGAGGAACGCTACGCGCGTCGCGTCCTCCCTCTAGCCTGGCCGTTAATTCTCACATGGCGAGCAAGGAACGCGGTCGACAGGCGCGCGAGAGGGGGGCAGCGTAGGAGAGGAGAGAGAGGGGGAGGGGACGCGCATGCGCTGGCGCTCATCGCGGCGTTGCGCAGGAGAGAATTTCCGAACGCGCGCAGCGCTCTGCCCGCTTTTTATTCATACTTGAAGGAGAGGACACTAGAGGAGGAGAGTAGCGCATGCGCCGCGAGAGCAGAAGCGAGAACGCAGGATAAGCGCAAGCAGGTGGTAGGAGAGAAGTGGAGAGAGTAGCGCGCAGATGTTGGAGAGAAGGAAAGAGGAGAGTTGCGCCTGCGCAATGTGAGTACGGACGAAGACGACAACGCGGGACATGCTGCCGCTATAAGATGCTTAGCATTTAAAATCACGCCATGTCCACGTATTCTCGGTGGCAACTTTCTGTGGCAATGAAGGGAAAGCTACGGTAGTCCGGTTTGGCGCGCGTCTCGTAACGCCGTGAAAAGTGGTGGCTAGCGTTGCATTTCGACGCAAACGCTGCTTAGAGTCTAAGGTACGGGTAAAAGGCGCGACTTTTTCAAGCTGTAAAAACGCAAAGTGACAACGTATAAAGTAAAAGAAATACAAATATCTCGCTTGTGTGCGCTGCGTTCCGTCTCAAAAAGCTACATGTAGAAAATAAAGGAGTATTTTATACATCTCACGCAGAAAATACGGACGTAATGTGGGACTACATTAATTAGCTGTAGGATACGTGCATTGTGGCTCTGTAGCTTTCCCTTCATTGCCACAGATAGTTGTCTCCGAGTATAGTGAATGATGATTGAGAAGCTGGCTCGCAGATAATCGGATAAACCGTGAATGTTCCGTACAGTTCCTCTACTTTTTTTTAGGACCTGGCGAGCCAGGTCCTAAAAAGCGGGCTCACAGCCGGTACTAACCCCTCACCGCAATGACTTACGTAGCAAAAGGTATGCTGGCTGTATCTCGAGACGCGAGCAAAGCCAAGTAATGTTTCCAAGTAATATTTCACGGGTACTTCGATGCACAGTTCTCACGTTCACGCATACCGCAGCGATCAGAAGCCACAAGCATTGTAGGCAAATTAATTCGAGATTACTTATATTAAAACACAATAAAACAAGGTGATATCTTTATCATGCTCTGGTGGAGAAGAACATCTTCATTAGAAATGTTCTCGAACAATTCTTCCTTGATCTTGTACACATGCCTTGACGAGAAGGGTAGGAAATATATGAAACTCAATGAACGTTTTTTTTAAGCTCGTCATTTCTGACAGTGCATTTTATGGCCTTCGTAACGTACTAACCTCAGGAGTGCGTTGGCACAGTATAAAAATTTCTTGACGTAAATGGAATAGGTTGAAAAAGCACTTGCTAAAGTCCCTAGATTTTTCCCTGTTCTTTCTTAAGTACCGACAACCATTGAAGCGCCGGCGATGAATCTCATTGGCTAACGCTCGTTTTCGGTAGCCATGTTCTTCCTAACTCTTTTCCAGCACCTGGTGAAACGCGTCCCCCATTCACTAATGACAGGGGGTTGACGAGAGGAGAAAGGCGCGTCGCGGTGGCTTATTGTCCGCTGAAAGATGCGTGGCTAATGTACTTAAACGCACATGGTTTTGTAAATCTTCCAAGTTAGGAAGAAAATGGCGTCGGACGCCAGCTGCGCGTGACAGAGGGCCGTGAAAGGAGGCAGTTGTCGGTACTTAAGTAAAAAGGAATAATCTAGGGACTTTAGCACTTGCTATTTCAACATCCAAAGATCAAAAGGGGCACTAAGCCACTTCTGTTTATGCAGCACGTTTCAGTGCTGTCGCAAATGCGCTTCCATTTCATTCGTTCTTCATTCTTTGATTACTAACCTAACGTGCAGCGCCCTGCCCAGTTTTTGTCACTTTGTTGGAGTCAGGCCCGTAGCCAGGAATTTTTTTCGGGGGGGGGGGGGGGGGGGCACTTGCTGAAAGCCTTGATTATTAGAAAAATACGCCTATTTTCATGATTTATTTTCGATAAAACACCGTGTGTCATCAAACTTTCCGTGGGAGGGGGGGGGCGGGCCTCCAGCCCCCCCCCCCTCCCCCCTGACTACGCGCAGGTTAGAGTAGTGGCAGTTCCTTCTAGAAGTAATGCTTCTTCATTTTTTTCGAGACAAGACTTCTTTTTTGCTTCGCATCAACACTCCAAGGTACGTACACAACGCGTTCCTTCTGTTATTTCAGTTCTATTTGCGTTTAAACAACAAGTACTTTGATCCCTCATTATTCACGGACCAAACTACTCTCTCACCGACTCATAATCTAGCACGCGATCTATCTGCGCTGAAGTGGCCGCAGCTGCAGAGGTCCACAAACGTGTCTAGCACGCTGGAACGGCACGCTCCGGCGCCGTGTATAGACGTCAGACTCTGCCCAGGCGGCGCTGCGAAAAACACCGCCACCAGCGCCCTCATCGTAGCCCTGGCACTAACTGGGTAGTGCAACGAGAGCCGCCCGCAAGCGAACGTGCATAGGCCGCAATATAATCTTCCTCTTTCGTTGGTGTCGAGGCGCGGTTTCCTGAAAATCGAGGACCTGGAAAGCTTCTTCCGCCAATCCACGCTTCAGAAACAAAGGAAGCTGATCAAAGCGAACTGCGAGTACAATGCAAAATAAGTTTTAGTTATTCCCGCGCGCTACAACTCGCAAGTACAAGCGAGCATCACACGACACCGAGTTCGAGGCAAGCCCCCCGACATCCGTTGTCTAGAGCCTAAATGCGTTAAAATCGGGTATATACGTATGCCACAGCGATAAAGTACCTACATACACGATCAATTTACTTAGCTATGCATCTTACGATCAGTGGTACAAAACTCGGTTCATCAGGGGCGAATGGCTCCGGCGATTTTCGCCTTTTCAGTTTTATTCTCCCTTAATTCATCTCTCGCTTCCTGTGCATTGGAGTGTTTTATTACGCATCCTCAAATGGTCTCTTGATGGTCGTCTTCCGTTTGTATGTACTGCAAATGGGGATACGTGCGTGTCCACTTTCGCGGGGTACAACCAAAGGCAAAACCGTGGCCTCCGAGATAGCTACGGCAACCGCGGAGGACACGGGCGAAACAAAGCTGAAGGGGGTCACGACCAACATTCTGCGACTTACTTGTATGACGCACGCGGTGTTAGCTAGTTAGAACCAGAACTCTGAGCCTTCAAAACGTACATACGTCCGCGATGCTGTGTTGTGACGACCAACTCGTCGCGGTGTGCGTATCACGCGTCTCCAGTCTGCCTCTAGCTGCTCACTTCGTGATACACGACAAGCACCGCGGTCAGAGCCTCTGCTGAGCTTCATAGTCAAGGTTACCACGGTTTTGCATCAGGGCTACGCAAAACAACAGCAGAGCCACACATTCATGCCACCGGCTGTGGAGAACGCGGGTACTTCGCCTACCCAACACGCTTGCAACGGCCCGTATCCAGCGCTCTCGCCTTTCTCCTTCGTACGACAACTATGGAAATCGGTAAAACTGAACGTTGTTATTCAGTCTTTTACGTCCGTGGCAATTCACAACGCAACAGTGCGTCTTTTGCGGAGTTTCTTCGTAGCGTGCGGAGGGCTCTCGTCTGCTGCTGTTTTCGCCGTCGTTCAAGCGAGTGATCCAGCAAGCACTTCACGACGGCTCGGTGGCGCGTCCGACTAGCTGAGAGCAATTCACAGCTCTCGTTCTGAGTGCTAAATGCACAAACACGCGCGATATTAAGCTCAATCGTTGTTTCGCACTCGCTGGTTGCACCTGGTCCCATAGCAAACTGTGCGAGAGAGCCGGTCTATGCACTACTCAATACTTCTCCGACAGATGGCGCCACACATCTAGGAAACTCCAGAGTCTGACGTCTTTAGCCCATACTTGAGCATCCATACTAAGCGATCATCCATGTTGTCATTCGGGCTCATTAAAACTAGGTGTAATCGGCAAACGTCTTCACTGAAGTCCGGAGCGCACCATCCAGTGTTCTAGATAGTGTCTTGAACACTGCACGCTTGTCGCTCTCGCCAGCACATGCATAACTGGTCGCTTGCTATCCGCCTCGTGCATCGCTATATTGGCGCCACCGCTCGGCTCAGGCGGTTGCACCCTCTCCCAACCCCCATAGGATCCCATGCATTTTGAATGATGTTTGCGATTTCGTTGCGCAAAAAACAAACTAGCGCCATCTCTCGACAATACGCCACACCGACGACGCAACACTTCCTTTTGCTTCCACGGATATGCCATGCTCCAAGGTCACCCCTCTCTCCAGTCTCTTTTATTTCTTTCGGTGGCCGTGAGAGCGCGCCCTCTGCACTGTGCAGTAGCGCACCCGACAAGACCGGCTGGGCTCGTCGCTTTCGTCGCGTCTTCCTTGAACGCTGCAACGTTAATATTGTGTTCAGGCGGTGGCCACACGTCGGACGATGAGCCCTGATTTTGTTCAGCTGCCATCTCATCAACGGCAATGTTTCAGACGCCTCAGTTGTGGACTTTTGTCCGTTGGTTGCGGGACAAGATGACCTCCTGCAGGACCGTGTTTTTCCAAGTCAGCTGTGTGTGTAGTTCTCGGCGTCGTAGCAGTTTGATGACGCGACGACGCCAACTGGTGCTACATCGTGGGAACCGCTGAAGTGACTGCAAGCTTGACGACATTGTACCAGAATATTCTAGCGTACTGTACTAGCACCATTCTGCTACAATTAAAATACCGCGCTTGGACTCGCGCGTCCACTTGGTACGCCTGTGTGCAACAAGTTCGTTGTTATCGTTGTTGCGTCGGTTAATATTGAATTGCAATTGGAATACCGTTTTTGCACAGGCAAGTGAAGCTGTAAGTAGTTGCCCTTCTATGTGCTCGCTACTCCACGAACATTACTTCTAGAATCGCATTTTACGTTGAGCTGCACGTACCAAAGGAGAATCTAGCATACGAGATACATTACACGCGTGCGCATTTCCTATATAAATCTGAGCAATGCCACGCGTGCGCGTTTCCTATTCGCAATGCCCACGAACTATAGGTGGCGCACCGTGCTTTTCAAGATGGCGCCAGGAGGAGGGTCAAACCGTTTGTTAGCATAGGAACAGATAGTACGTGCGGACGTACGGCCCGTGCCGCTTTTACCGGAAGAAGTCATGAGCTGTGCTGAATTGGATATGAGACTAAACTACTTTCCCAAACCATGGAAAGTGCTAAGTACTCGCCACGTAATTATTTGCTCTGGTGTGAAATGTTATATTTCAGCTCCGTTACCGCGCATAACGATGCTTTGCGAAATGGTGTGCGTGCTACATAGAACTGCATGAACTAAAATTGACGTACGAGCAGAACGGCACTCCGAGGTAGTACGTACCGAGCCAACGTTTATAGATACGTTGTACCAAGCCTGCCTTACGGATTTGCCGCAGTAGTAGGCCGCTAGCGAGTCGCGCCATCGCTGCTGCACGGGACCGCACGTTTAACGTGGTGATGGTTTGCAAACATCATACGCCGTCGTCATTACTTGTGCAGTCGGGAACGCGGAGTTACGTCTTCAACGGAACACAAGCATTTAACTTCCCATTCAGTAGCACTTGTGCCACAGCCGTGCTGAAACTCTAGCCGTGTGCAATTCACTTCACTCGCATGTTGCAGGCTCGATCAGCACGATCGAAACACGAATATCGAAAAGAATGCACACGTATCCTTTTCGCAACGTCGAAGAAGTTAGCCGAGAGGCGTGGATTGTGGCTGTGACTGCACGTTCCAGCGCTCTAACCATTTCGCTTCGCTGGTCGAGCTCGAGCGTGTTGGCGGCATGCGGCGCTCCATAATATCCACAATAATTGATACATGCAATGCACAAGAGGAACTATGCTTTTATTTTGATCTCACTCAAGGATATTATACATTAAATACAATCAAAGTGACTTACAAGCGTGAAAGAACAATAACGCACGAGGGGACGTGAAGTGCAACTCGCTCCTCGTGAGTTAGCAACTGATCGTTCACCGTCGCTGTCACTCTCGGTGCCTTCACAGTCTTCTATGTCCAGTGGAAAATCCTCGTCGTCAGGATGGTTTATTTCAACATCACTGCTGAAAGCAATCTGAAAAATTTCCCAGAATTTCCTCCGCCGAACAACCTCGACCACTCCGCGTCACCACGTTTACGTCTGGGCCTGGGCGCGGAGAATATTTCGCTCTCAGATCGGTCAACGAGCAAATCGCTTGCAGTGTGCTGCCACCTATCAACGAACGTACAAAAACAAGCGGCGCAGCGCTGGCTACGAAACCAACACCAACACACTGGCGAAGGACGGTGTGGAAAGCGTTCGCTCCACGAAAGGCGTGGATATGGTGGCTGCAGACGTCGCTCGCCCGATTAGTAACAGCGCTTTGCTCACGAAGGATAGAGGCATATTTTAATGTATCGACAACTTGAGATCGCTCAGTGTTACAAGAGCACATCGCCAGCCGGCGCGACCTCCCGCGTACAGTGTTATGGGATTCATGCACTACAAGAAACACTGACCAATGCTATACACAAGTAAAACAGGGTGAGCTTCAACTGAATATGTCAGACGATAACATTTAACTAACCTACGTGGCTACAGAAAACCTCGCGAAGCTGATAGTATGCGTACGCTGCGGGCTAGCATTGAAAGCGCGAGTCGCCACGTATTTTCACGAAAACTTCGCGCCTCGCAAGAACGAATCAGATTTCTCGTGTCACGGAGGGCCCGGTTTGTTCACTGATGCAGGGAACATGCCGAGTCGTAGTGTTCCTTCCTTGCCAACGCGTTAACACTGAGGTTAGCACAGCCGAACAAGGGAGCGACTACGTAGTGCTGCCATTTTGTCGTCTACCAACCCTCCTCGAGAGGACGCTCCTGAATTCCGCTTGGCGGCGCGACAGTCTATGGGCATTGCGAATATACGTCTGAGTAATGCCATGCTCAATTTAAAGCGCATGTGTTAGAGGATTGTGGCTTCAATGGTGAAAGTGATAAGATATTCCGAAATATGTGATTGCAATGCAGTAGAACTTTCTCAAATGTTAACACGGTCTGTGAACAAAAAAAAACGCCGTGTGAATGTTTGTTGGTCATTTGCTAAAGTACTTTCACGCATTATTATGCAGCTGTGTGACGGCTGTTAAAACGTTCAGCAAGTTAGATTTCGGTTTTTTGGCCTAGTTGAGTGCTACGAGTGTTGGGCGAAGATAAAATCGTGTGTCTTTTGTGCGTTTCTTAAGCAGGCATACAGCCGTAATAGTCATTGTTATCGTACTGTTTGACGCGTTCAATGAAACAAGAATGCTGTTTTGTACTGCAACAGTTTTTATTTCATCTGTGTTAACAGATCACGCAAACAACTTGGACACATGCACGTAAGAAACGTACGCATTGCATCGCGCGCACGCATAAAAAGACGGGCCTGTCATTTTAAAACAAATAATATAGAACAATCGACGTAACAGACGGCATGGTTGTCTAGTGGAGCCGCGTCGGCAGTACAAATATCAAACCAGAATGAAAAATGAATACAAAAACGACGAGTAACGGGCGCTTTGCCCACGGCTTCTATGAGCCGCGCGCATCCACCTTTCGCCACCGTTCGCCGTTGGTGGCGCCACCAGTACAACTCAAAGCAGCAGCGCACGAGGCGGATAAGCATTCATTCATATATACTTGCTGGTAATGCTTCGTGATTGTTTTTACACGTGGCATCGCTTATATTTAGGCCTCCGTGTTTTCGGAGTTTATATTTCTTGAAATTCGGAGTGTGTTATCCGCAGTTTATTCTTTTAGAGGAAATTCGGCGTTTTTCGGAGTTTATTTCTCGCAAATCCCCGATTCTCCGAAATTCAGAGTTTAATTTTGCATTATAAGTTATAGCAACGTGTTCTTATTAATCTTATTTCTCATGAAAATGCGTTCCATTGTTGCTGATAATCCTGTTTCTCCATCCTTCCATTTTATTTTCACTTGCTGTTTATTTACCAGGTTCATAAGGCTGTTGATGTTCACTGCTGTAAGCTCGCCAAAGCGTACCTTTGGAGGGCAGGAGCTAGTCAAGCTGCTTGACAGCTTTTTCTCTCAGCCACGCTCATCTTCTTGATGAAAAATAAAGGACCTACTATATTTTAATATTCTCAGTACTCCGAGATTTCTACATCCAATTTTTGGTGCCCTAGAACCAAACCGTTCAAGGCCTAAACATTTCCTCTTAAATCACTGGCCACTGCAACCTAAAGCGATGCTTAAAGGGACCGACAACTGATTTTTCTCGACCCAGCTTTTTAAGGCACGACAGGAAGCTTACCCCTTCGTAGCGTTTGTAGCTGCAGTGGCTTATCCTAAAAGCACGTAGTTATTTTATAAGCAGTATTTTTCGATTAGAAAGGCTCCAAACAAGCATGAAGGCTTGCTCCAGCAACGCTGAGAATTGATAGCAATGCCGCTAGCCCTTGTGAAAGCTGTCGTTGTTCTGCTTTCGCAGGAGTTACTGTAGCTATGCTTAACCACCTTTATTTTGAGCTTTCCAGCCATTTTTAAATATAGCAAGCTGTTACAGTGAGATGATATGGCTTTATACACCTTCTCGGTATTTGTACAGCGTTGTGCGCGCCTGCGACCAAGGTTGCCTGCGCCTGTGTCATGGATGGCTTTTCGCGGCATGGGATCATTACACCAAGCGAAAGCAGCGCCACTTTGTTGCATACAACTAAAGCAGGCCTATAAGTACATTTTTATGGAGTAATATCTTTTAATATAAAGAAATCAACAATATTTCAGTACTAACAGAGAAGTCATCGAACGCATACACCAATCAATGGTCACGTGACCGGCTTCATCGGACCGTGTATGATTTTGCCGCCAGAGACGCCGAAGGTCATTTTTCGCGACTTTCAATGAAGAATTAAAAAATATAAATCCGCTTCTCACGAGATAAATAGGGTTGGTTTGAGCCAATGCGACGGACAATCTTTCCATCAGTGCAGTCATCTCATTTCATGTTCTTGGCAGTTGTCGGTCCCTTTAAGAGAAGGGAGCATCGATGGCGGGGTGCGGGCCTAAGGAGTCTCGCTCCTAAAAAACAAAACTGACGTGTCGGCCCCACTACGGGGGCTTTGTTCACCTGAGCAAGGACCCCGTAGTGGGGTCGAAACGTAAATTTTTGTCTTTGTTTTAACGATTGGTCGGCGCTTGCTACTTCCCGCCATGAATTTTGCCGACCAGACGTGTTTCCGTAGAACCCTGGATTTCAAGCTTGTTGTAAAAGACGCAAGCATAGTTTACGAAGTTGCTGCCGCTGATGGAGGTGCGCTCCGTGCGATTGATGATTCTCACCCTTGAAGATGCCCTTTGAACGCCGAAAATGCCCATTTGAAATCGAGGTTTGTCGGATACATCCGAATTGTCAAAGATGTTACCGGTGAGTGTTCATCGGATTTTTTTCAATTTATCCGAAAGCACGGAGCCCTACTTATGATGTGTCGTGTTGGTGGGGGGAAGCGAAATTTGTTCGCTAGCATTTATTCATGTATAGCAAGGAGTATAGCAACGATGCTTTACCGTTTCAGTATTTATGTTGCATGTAGATTATGCTGCACAGGCATGCAATCAACGTTGTAGGCTTTGAAATCCCGGTGAGCTCAGTCTGTACAACAGGCACTGGATGTTCTATGTCCAGTACTTGCAAGCCATCAGTAGGCACCATGATCGGACTAACACTGTCATTAGTAACGAGGCAAGACATACGACAATCGTGCGTCCAGTATCATCAATTAAGTTGTTAAGATACGAACAAACCAATATTTTTTCGACCGGCATGGAACGTAGTAGTGCTGTTGAACCTCGAGCGGATTTTTTGGGGCAAACTTCTATCTTTTGCTGCCTTAATTTCCTTTCCCCATGGTTCTTGGATGTGGGCGCGAAAAGACAAGGACGAAGGGAAGACACACACACTGGCGCTTCCCTTCGTCCTTGGCTTTTCGCGCCCACATCCAAGAACCATGACAGACCAACAAGCCCGCATCGCTACCCTCGTCAATTTCCTTTCCCCAGCGTAGAATAGCAAACTGAACGCGCCTCTGGTTGACCTTCCTGCCTTTCCTTCCTCAGAAAAGTTTTAAACTGCGCGACGAAGACGGGACGACAGCAGGAACACATACAAACACACGTGTGCGTTACACGTCTGTGTTTGTATGTGTTCCTGCTGTCGTCCCGTCTTCATCGCGCAGTTTAAATTTTTTTTGAAACAATGAACCGACTAGCCGAACAACATGCCTTGCTTTGCTTCCTTTTCCTCCTCCCAGCTGTCAGCATCTGCTCAAACGTATGGTATGAAATAGCAGCTGCCTACTCTACTTTCAAAGAGACAGCACATTAAACTTATGAGCTTGGCGATGAACACGCGAAAAATTTTGTTGTAGGAACGTTGACGCGAAGTGGGTCTAACAATGGTTGAAGCTCTGTGATCCATGGTATGTCTTGTTTAGACAGCTGCCTAGTCCGAGGTTCAGAGTTAAATGTTGCCGATGTGTACTGTGAATCTGCATGTATCTGCGACTTCGGCAACGAAAGCCAGACTGCGTCAGTTGTGCCCATGCCTGCTTTGGTGTTCTGGTTTGCACCGGCCGCCGCCGATCCGTGTATAGTTGTGGCTTCGGCAATGCAGGCCAAGGGAAAGCCACAGCAACCGTGCTTTTGAATGCATTCTGCTTCGTGCCGGCCGCCAAGGGTCTGGTTGACGAGGGAGGTGGGGAAGCAGGGCGTTCAAGGGGTTTTGCTGATTGAGAGACATTGTCTTTCTTTGATGAACCTCGGTGCCGATAGCACCGTTTGCTCAAGGTTTCGGCATCCTCGCGATGCGTTGAATCGTCTCTGGCCATTTGTTTGAAATACAGCTATTTTCCTTTTATTTTCTTGGACACTTTCTTGAGGAATCTTAGTGGCAGCCCTCCAGTACGGCGTCCCTTGTAATCATATCGTGGGTTTGATCGGAAAGCCCCAACTATTATTAATAATAATATCCGCGGTTTAATGTCCCAAAAACAAGACGTTATTATGAGAGACGCCGTAGTGGAGGGCTCCGGAAATTTCGACCACCTGGGGTTCTATAAAGGGGCCCTGCAACACCTTTCTTAGTTATATTGGAATAGTCTCATTATTGACGTATAACTCTTCACGAGTCATATGCCGCAAAAATTTTTCAAATCCGTCAGGTCTAAGTGGTGTTACCAAATTATAGAGATCACGTTACGCAGCTTTCTCCCTCAACTCAACGCCGCGAGCGCGCGGAAAGCCGAGCGGGGCGTGAAGGGAGGGAGGGCGGAGGTGCGAGGAGGCGCCGAAGAGTTACGTCAGCGCCGGCGGCATTTTTTTTCTTCATTTTTTTCTCTCTGGCGTCTCGGCGCAACCACATGGTCTGTGGCGCCACTTCCGGTCGGCTTGCGCGCTCGTCGTCGAGTGGAGGCCATCGCACCGTGTATCACGCGTGCATGAAAACTGCGAGTCGGTTTGGTAATCTTGGGTGTGCACCTCGAACTGCCGTAGTGTTTTCATCGCTCTGCCAACCATGGACGCAAACCTGCGTGCGCGTTTGGAATGAATGACAGCTGAGATGGGTTTCGACCCACTCTCCGATACACCGCCTCGTCGCACTGCTCGCGCTTGAATCGTATTCAACACGGCAAAGATGCGTGCACCCTTCTCCCAGTGGCGGTACTTCGATGCTATTTGCTCTTCGAATGCGGGCGCACAGCGAGTGCGTGCTGACAACAAGGAACTAAAGACTAGAAGAAAGGATCGTGGGGCATCGGGCCGGCGCGGACCCATCCCCCGGCTGTCTGCAGCTACCGTGAAAATGCGAGTCTGCTTGGTTGCTGTGTCGCGGTTTCTCGGGAACCTGAGACTACGGGGAGGATACGCCGAGGTACGGCTCGATGACATACTGAACAGACAGCGAACGGGACTCTCGCCATACAGCGAACACAGGTATCATAAGCTAGCCGGCGCCAGCATTGTTATCGGAGAAATGCTGCACCGCTGCCTCGGTCGGTCGTGAGAACATGCCGACGATGCAGTTTCCAGCTGACGATGCAACACTCGAACGGCTGCCACTTTCAACGGCAACCGGCGATGGTCAAAAGCACAGAAATATTCACGATTTCGGCACTGCGCATGAAGAAAACGCAACCACGCAACTACGAGCAGAGGAGCTGTCGGTGAGACCGGAAGTGCTAATATTAATGTTTTTCGGTGTTTTAACGGCAGACCACAATATAAACATACATATTATCTACTTATTGAACTCAAAATTAACAACGAAGGTAATAATGAGGGTGTTATCGTGATTATAACATCAGCCAATGCTGGAATTGCCGACAATCGCGTCATATTTTGCGGACTAATACATCATTTGTCGAGAGAAGAGGAAGCGATTTTCAGCTGACTTTGAGACTTTATTGTAAATTCCAAGCCGCTCGCTTCGCTATTATATTTGGCTCGCGTCTTCTCGGGAGACTCGACTACCGATCGGCAGCGCTTTTTGACCCTGCTCAAAAAGTGTTGTAGGGCCCCTTTAACGTGCACCTAAATCTAATTATTATTTTATTATTATTATTATTATTATTATTATTATTATTATTATTATTATTATTATTATTATTATTATTATTATTTGCAATAAAGCTAACAATTAATATCGATACTTCATTATATACCCTATATACATGTCATCCATAACAGACTTCCATTTCCAGCAGAATAAAACTTGGTGCCGCTGCTATTTCCCTAAGGGATGCGGAAAAATTTACGAATATTCGGACTACCGTCTCTACGTTAACCACAAACAAGGCAATAACAATATTAATTTGCTCAATTTACCAACGCACTCTAATTTGCCTACGCACCGCCCCTACAACAATGGCTCCTCTCCTTTGTCTTTTCCGTGTCACTATGCAGCGATACGTGAAATAAACTCATAGAGGTTGACATATGTGGCCTGAACTGTTTGTTTACTTTATTTATTTATTTATTTATTTATTTCCTCACCATCAACTGGCAATGCAGACAGATGAAAGAGTAACTTATTAGCGTGAAGGCTTGGACTAGCTGGTACGCCATTGCACAAGATATCGACAGCGCGGAACACGAACGAAGGACAAGAGAGGGCACACAGGCAAGCGCTTGTCTATATTTCCTCGCTTCTCCTTCGCTCATTTTTTCGCGCTGTAAATAACTTGTGAGATGGGAATGGCGCGAAAAAAAAAGTAATATTTTCAAGATATATCACAATGTTTCTACCTATGATATAATAGTTATGAATAGGCAGAATACAGCGAGATGTTACGAGAAAAATATACATATCACTATGAATACAAAACCTCAGTGAACGGTCCACCTCTCTGTCCTCAATTCTTCATCTACGCTTTCGCTACAATTGTGTATGGAAAAACGAAAACACGGGGCATAAAAACACGTCTAGAAAAAAGATTCGCTTTCCGCTTGACTTGTTTGATGGGCTGCATTGAATATGTAGTTCAAATGATGGCATTATCTCCACCAGCTGTACCGGAACACGTAAACAATCCAGGCAAGCTGCTGAGCAACAATGTCGCAATGATATGCCTCGCTGCACCATTGGGAGCGCATGTTTTGCCGAGAACGTAAAACCAGTTCTGCGTGACATTCGCGCTGGCTGATCTGGGGAGTTACTGTATTAATCAAACAGAGTAAGGCCTAATTTCTCGTGTTTATAATGTGCAACTTAATGTACTGCCTTCCTTAATCATATATTTAACAAAAAATAAACTAAAGCACATGTAAGAAGCTAACTTACATTTTTGCATATCCAAATGTGCCATATGTGACAGAAAGAGTGATAATTGAACAACGTGCTGCGCAATGCGCAATAGAAACGTGGACAAGAATAAAACGAGGTGCTGCGCCCGTCCTCGTTCTGTTCTTGTCCACGGTTCTATTGCGGAGCCCCTTGTTTAATTGTGCAAGACCGACTCGCCCAGCAACATGCATTATTAGATGACTGATAACTATCGTTCCGCTAAGGATCCAATGAATTCATTTCAGCTGCGTCTAAAGATGTTCCTTACTTTGATCGTTATATCACCAATAAGATCAAAACCACAAAATAATTGTAGATAATTGATGACAACCAGCAGTGAAGCCCATATTTGTCGATGTGCCCCACAGATGGCTACTATAGTGAAGAGCCCATTTGGTGATTGTGCACTTGATTTTCGCAAGAACTTCGGCGGCTACATCCTGGAGCACCTGCGCCTTAACCCTAATTCTACATTGGTGAGTAATATTCTTTATATAAGCTACACCGAATAATTAAAGCAAAAGGTAAATTTTAAATATTTCTAGCTCCTAGCTGTGTGCAAAAGCAAGTACTGTCACCCAAGGCCGCACCCGGGAATTTTTTTCGGGGTGTTTGTGTGTAGAACGGCTAACTTTGCCAACTACGGGTCGCTGTGAAGGCGTGAAAGGATTTTAGTGCCACCCTAAAAGTTAAAGCGTGAAAAAAATTCGGGGGGGGGGGTGCCAGAACCCCCTCAATACCCCCTTAGTTACGGCCCTCCTGACACCACAGCAAGTCGCTGCTTCGTCTCTGGAAACGATAAAATGCTCATACAAGAAAAAGTGCTGAAACCACCGACTTTAATGGTCAACACGGAATAGCTGGCTACTCTCAGAAAGCCATTGGCTTTATAACAGGTCGATGCGCTTGAAGGCGTATATTTGTTGCATTGAGGACAGAGAAGTATTATTTGCTGTCGCAGTGAGGGAACCCTTTCTCATCACTACAAAACCACAGCATCTAAACCTACGCTAACCACCAACCAACTAAGCGGTTTAAATAACAATGAAAGTAACCTATTTGCTTTAATAAGTGTGATGCAACGAGCTATTTTAACGCCACAAAAATGGCGAAGGTTGCACAAGGTCGCGCAAGGCTTCAAAAAGCAATGCTGCACGATTGGGAAGTCAATAGTCTGATTGCTTACTTAAAGCTTACGCATATTCATGCCTTTGTTCTAGCTTCACAAAACGAAATATTGACCCGCCGTGTTAGCTTTGCGGCTAATGTTTCGCGCCAGCAAGCTTGAGGACGCGGGTTCGGTTTCCGACCACAGCGGCCGAAATTCTACGAGAGCGAAATGCCAGATGCCCAGTATACTTAGCTTCAGGTGCACGTAAAAGAGCCTCCGGATGGTGGAAATTAACCCGAAGCCCCCCATTATGGCGCCTCTAGTAATCATATAGTGGTATTTGCCCTTAAAATTCCGGAATTTCTTGTTCCTAGGGGACGGTAAACTGTTTCTAATAATAACAATATATCGGGTTTAACGTCCCAAAACCACGATATGATTATCAGGGACGCCGAAGGGGAGGGCTCCGGAAATTTCGACCACCTGGGGTTCTTTAACATGCACCTAAATCTAAGTACACGGGGCTCAGACATTTTCGCCTCGATTGAAAGTGCAGCCGCCGCGGCCGGGATTCGATCCCGCGACCTTCCGGACAGCAGTCGAGCGCCATAACCACTATAGACCACCGTGGCGGGGCTAGGTTGTTGCTAGGTTGATTCTAGCTTGTTGCTAGGCTTTAGCTAGGTGATGCTAGGTTGCTTCCAGGTTGCTTCTCAGCTAAGAGAGGCTCGACTTAAACCACAGTCAGCCACAGCCACGGAACGGATGTCCAAACTCCAGAGACAGAAACTCGCGCGGAAACTGAGCATTCGCATCTCTCGTAGATCTACGGGCATGTCGTCTTTGGTTCTCGCAGCCGCTGTTGCCTTTCCCGTTCCCTAGTATGCTCTCGTTGTACGTACTCGGGGTTTTGGGCTGCCGCCGTCGCTTCGCAGCCACTCGTTGGGCTAACTGGTGCCTTCTTCATTTTTAGTAGACCAGTCGTGAGTAGTGGGATTTACCTAATTTCTGTGGCACAAACCCGTTTATGATGATGATAGTTTTCTCGTAGTGCGCACAATACGCGTTAAGATGACGACAGTTTTCTGTCGCAAGGGACGATTTGCTAAACAACTTCGCTGTTACAAAATACAGCTACCAGTGTTGTAACTGCTCAGCACATGTCGGGTGATCCGGTATTGCGAAAACGGTAATACGCTTACGGACAAGGTAACACTACGCAGCGGTATTTACGCAATCGCCTTGAGTCTTCTTATTCGACGTTCTTGTCAGTAGATGGCAACCCGCTAGCTGGTCGGCAAGTAGATCAGCGACGCCCATCAATTACAATAGTCTCGAGCAAAAAAAATTCACCACCATATTTACGAAGTGAATGATGCTAGAGGAGGTTGCTCGGAGGTGATCGGGTAACCCGCAAATGCTCCTACACATTCCTCTACCATCATATATAGACGTGACAACGTTGTTATATATGCATTACATACACAATGTTTATTAATGTACGGTTGGATGCACTATATACATTTTGATGAAGTATATATACATTTGGATTAACTGTAAACATCATACATACACAAGACGTGTTTTGCCAAGTTCAAACACATGCCTCTACCGTCATATAGACGTGAAACGTTGCTATATGCGCATTACATACACAATGTTTATGAATTTACGGTTGGAGGCACTATATACATTTTGATGAAGTATATGTACATTTGGATTAACTGTAAACATCATACATACACAAGACGTGTTTTGCCAAGTTCAAACACATGCCTCTACCGTCATATATAGACGTGACAACGTTGCTATATGCGCATTACATACACAATGTTTATGAATTTACGGTTGGAGGCACTATATACATTTTGATGAAGTATATATACATTTGGATGAACTATAAACATTATATATACACAAGAGATGTTCTTTTACAAAGTACAAGAAGGGCGTACCTCGATGAGCTTGGGAACTCGTTCCCCTTTAAAGATGATGGCTTTATGATCAGTGAAGTATGCTGCCAAGGGATCATCGATGATGGGACGCAATGGAAAGTTCGAGAAGGCAACATCGATACAGGTGCCCCTGATGGTGGTGGGACGTTTGCAGTTGTACGATACGCATCGGAGAGCGTAACGTGACATCATGTGTTGGACTAGCCAATCGCTTTGCATGATGTCAGCGTTCAGATCTGCGACGAGTACGAAAGGACCGCATTTGAACCCGGTGCTGTACCGATGTATTGCCTTCTCGATGAACATGGCGACGTCTCCTTGTGACAAGTTCGGTGCCAAGTACATGGCCATGACTACTATCCCTGATGAGAGCTTCACAGCGGCGTGCTCCCTGTTATGGCTCTGGCTGGTTACTGGCAACGCGAGATCTTCAGCCGCATCAGGTAGCTTGACGTAGATCCCGACCCCCGCCCGCAGGACGCTCCGCTTCTTTGGTGCAGACGACTGGAACGAATGCATTGATGTGCATGTTTCCAGCGTTCCACTTCGCGCCCGCACCTCCGGGTCCGCTTGACGGCGCGCCCGCCTCTCTTCTGCTTCGCTGGCCCGCAGCTCCGGGTTTGCTTGACGGCGAGCCCTCTTCGCTCCGGCTCCCGGGCTCTCACCGCAGGGTCTTGGCGTCGAGCCCATCGCGCTGCTGCCTTGGCTGGGATGTTCATGCCGCTGAGATGTATCCAAGCGGAGATGTATCCTCGAGCAGTCACCTAACTAAAGTGACCTAGAATAGGGGGAGTGTACAAAGCGCCAGCTCCCACGTGGGCCTTTTGCCGTGAACTCCCACGCCGCGCATCTGCTGCGCCGGACCCGTGGGCTTTCCGCGCTCGGGAAGCGCGCGGAAAGCGAGGGGCGTCTGTTACGCGCTGTAGTTTTTTGCGCCATGTTTCCACACAGGGCACTTGAAGTCTACTTAACTGTTATGATGCGGTGCGGAATGGAGCTTATCCATCTTTAAGCGTTGTGTTAGTGCTGGGGCAAGAACAGAATGCAAAAAATTATGTGTCAAGCGGCATCAGCGTGGCCTGGTTGCGGTCACAGAGTTCGAGAACGTTGGTGCGTGTGTAAAAACGCGCAAAACGGACACACACAAGCAAAGAACGAAAAAAAAAACCCTATTCGCACGAGTAATCGGGCAATAGCATCACGCGTGCACGAATTAAGAGTATTAAAACAAAAGTAAATTGCACGCGCAGTCAGCTGAAATACTTGCGCGCAGTGACCGCTTCACACTACGAGATTTTTATTCATGGTCGCCACTGGTTTGCTAGCCATATGTACACCGCTTCATTCGACAATTAATTAGCCTCCACTAGCACTTTATTATGGACAGAGCACACAGGGAAGACGCAAGGGAAACAAAAAAATCACAGCATATCCACGGAGTGAATGATGATGAGTGGGCGAAGCTGCGGAGGTTCATCGGTAAACCGTGAATCTTCCGTGAATTCTGCCCAGTACATCATCACCGACGTGAGATCGGGCGCGTTTATACTAAAGGTTCGATGAGTTATGACGACTTGCAGCGCACTTTAATTTTACATGTACGCTGTGAATTTTTATTGTTTAGAAAACCATTGCTTAGAAAACATCTGGCGTCTTTCGTTAAGCAGCTGGCGTCTTTTCGTTTTGCTTTAGAAACATCTGGCGTTCTTTCGTTTTGCTTTTACAAAACATCTGGCGTCTTTTGTTGGTTTATTTCATCAATCAACGGCGTTTTGAACAAAATTTTTGTTGTTTAATCACGCACAGGAGAAATCTCACCAGGCACTACCTTGGAGGTAAAGAATGGCTGCTAATGGGAATGAGAGACAGAAGAAGTCGACTTTTAGCTAACGCTGCGAATTTTTTATTGTTCAACAACGCACAGGAAAAATCTCCCACCGGCACCACCTTGCAGGTCAAAGCGTAAGACTGGTTACATACTACGCTACGAGGGACGAACGGGTGCCGCTATAAGGAGCTTCGCCCCTAAAAAAAAAAGGAATAAAGTAGTAGAGACGGCCATACGACTGCAATGCTGTTGGCTTATTTTTGCTTCTGAGGTAGCGTACAACAAGGCTCACCGTGAGCAAACATTTGAAAGAAAAGCAATGCCAGGTAAACTAACCTTATTCCGGAGAACTTGTGTTTGGCCTAGTTGGTGCTTATTGTTTGACATTTTGACCGCACAAAAAAGACGAGGACAGAGGGAGGTACGACGACACGGCCCGTGTCTTCGTACCTCCCTCTGTCCTCGTCTTTTTTGTGCGGTCAAAATGTCAAACAGTAACCTTATTCGACCAAGTTTTTGCATAAAAGGCGTAATGTAGAAAATCCTTTACAAATATCCAGATATCATGAAACAAAGTTACAAATGCCCCCATTCTTGCTCTACAAGCTGCCGAAACGAAAATACGGTAAGAAATTGACAAATCGAAGTGTTATTTCTCAATCACTTCAGAAAATTGTTCAAATGCAGAGACACCTTTTGTACCTAGCCGCATGTTGCAATGAATCGCTGAACGTCAGTATGAAACTTTCGCGCGAGATGAGTGCATTGCTTCAAGCCTTCACCATACGAAATGAAAACAGTTTCAGACAACTCATTCTCAACATCAGATGTTTTCACGGTTCTCGGAGGTTAGCCTTCGCCCGGTTCAGAGACTGCAAAAAGATGTGGGCGAGTAGTTACATAAAATACAACTGTTTCCGCGGCAGTTGAGTGCGCGTCAAAAGGGCACCCGACCGCAATTTCCCGCTTTTTCCTCATGACCTCAATATAGCGTCCACCACAATTTCGTGCAGAAGCTCCGGAGTACTTAAATAGCGAGTCTGCTCATCTCTTCAATAAATATAAAGAGATGACCAGACTGGTAACGGAAGCCTCTTTTGTCCCGCAGACGCGTGCAATCAGCTGCTCTGAACTGAAAATCACGTTTGTTTTCATGTTTTCAGGCGATCGCTCGTAACGTGTAGTGAGGCGTACACGATGTTGCACTTTTATCGTTTCATATTCTTTGGTTTGTCTTTTTTTAAGGCTAAAGCCTCAGATGCCTCATCAAACACGAAAATTGACCGTCGGCGTCCCGCGTAGTCAACACGAGTGACGCAGTCATCACGCGATGACGTCGACAGAACATGTGACGTCACTATGACGTCATTCAACGTGACGTCATATGATGACGCCATCACACGACATGGTCGCTTTGCATTACCTCCGTGATCGGGGGCCATCACGAAGGCAACGTAAAAGCAGGTGAGGTGCAGATAGCTTGCAATGCCTTCGATCCTGTCGGCAGTCCGAAACCACGTTATGTACAGAAAGCTTTCGGAGAGGGGCGAAAGAGGATCAATGCATCGACTGACGAAAAAGATGGTTTTCGTTTTCGAGTCACCTCAGGCGAATGCATAAGGGACCATGTTTTTTTTTCTTGTAATTTTTTCGCATACATTTTACCTATGCGATCAGTTCTTCAAAATGTATGGGTAAGTCTAACATGTTGACATCGATATTGGTGACCACCACGTTTTTTATAACATGACAGAATCAAATCGTCAGACCACACATCGTCAGAATTATTTCTGGCTACAGAGAGCGGGTTTGCGCGCCACACACCATATTGTAACGATGGTATGGATTTATTTACAAGCTGAGAATAATGAGAGATGTTGGGTGCAGCGCAAGGGACAGGACGGTCAGCCCCACAACGGCTCGCTCCTCGTGCGCCCTTCTCCTTCCTCTTCTTCTTGGCTCCAGCGAACTATGCAGCGTGACAATTTCCCCGGGTACAGACGAAGCTCTCCGAGCGAGTTACGTAGCCCGATGGTGGTAATGCTTTAGGCGGGCAACATGTACTGCTTGGGTTCTACGTGACCGCCGGTTGTCAGAGGACACTTTGAGGATGACGAACGTGACGTCACTCAAACGTCTCAATATGACGTATGGTCCGGTATACCTGGACAAAAATTTCGTGCACAATCCTTTTTACCGCACAGGCGTCCAGAGCAAAACAAAGTCTCCACGAGCAAATGTGACAGCCGTGTGTCGAGCGTCATAACGAGTTTTGGCTCGATCTTGTGACAAAATAGTCCTGAGGCGAGCCAGTCGACGAGCTTCTTCAGCACGACATAAAATCCGGGCTACTGAGAAGTCTTCATGTGGAGACCAGGGAAGTATCGTGTCGATAAAGCTTTGGGGATGGCGAGCGTAGAGCAAGAAGAAAGGCGCATACCCGGTGACTTCGTGCTTCGCCGTGTTGTATGCGTACGTAACAAATGGCAAAACAGAGCCCCAATTTTTGTGGTCATTGGACACATACATGGCAAGCATGTTGGTCAAGGTGCGATTCGTGCGCTCAGTCAGGCCGTTTGTTTGAGGGTGGTAAGGTGACGAATGCCGATAGTCAGATCCGCAAAGGCGTAATAGTTCTTCAACAACATCCGCTGTAAACTGTCGTCCTCGGTCACTAATCACAACACGTGGAGCACCGTGACGAAGAATGACAGAGTGCAGCAGGAAGAATGAGACGTCAGCTGCTGTAGAGGAAGTGAGCGCCGCCGTCTCAGTATATCGCGTCAGGTAGTCCACACACACTATAATCCATCGACACCCAGCAGACGACTTAGGGAAGGGGCCAAGCAAATCGACGCCGATCTTTTCAAAGGGAAGGGTTGGTGGCTTAACTGGCTGCAAGGCACCCGCCTGAGGCGTTGTTGGTTGTTTGTGACGTTGGCAAATAGCACAGCTGGCAACGTACTGTTTTGTTGTCTTCCAGAGCTTGGGCCAGTAGAAACGCTGACGCACACGGCGCAGAGTCCGAGCGAAGCCTAGGTGACCTGATGTAATGTCATCGTGCATGGCGCGAAGGATCTCGGGTCTAAGATTCTGGGGCACGACGAGGAGGAGTGGAGCACCTTCAGCGGAATAGTTCTTCTTGTACAATAAACCTGCGGATATGGTGAAAGGTGAACTCCGTGCTGCTGACCGAGCGGCATCAAGAAGAATCCTTACGGAAGGGTCTTGCTCCTGTTCACGCTTGAAGGCGGCGGCATCGGGAAACTCCGTGGATATTCCGAAAAGATATTCGTCCAAGTCATCCTCCCCATCTCGGGTGCTTGCTGACGGAAGTCGAGATAAACAGTCAGCATCGGTGTGACAGCGACCACTCTTGTATGTGACGGAAACGTCGTATTCTTGTAGCCGTAATGACCAGCGAGCTAACCGGCTGGTGGGGTCGCGTAGTCCAACCAACCAGCAAAGTGAATGGTGGTCGGTGACTATCCTGAAGGGACGGCCGTAAAGGTATGGTCGAAACTTCTGAATGGCGAACACTACCGCGAGGCATTCCATTTCGGTGACGGTATAGTTCCGTTCTGCCTTTGTGAGTGTACGGCTTGCACAGGCGATGACTTGTTGGCGTCCGCTATGTATCTGTACAAGTACCGCTCCAATGCCCACACCACTAGCATCGGTGTGAAGCTCCGTTGGTGCCTCAGGATCAAAATGGCGTAAAATTGGAGCAGAGGTAAGTAAAAACTTTAGCTCACTGAACGCAGACTCGCACTCAGCAGTCCATGCGAAGGGTGTGTCCTTGTGAAGCAGAGACGTGAGTGGATGAGCTAGACGTGCAAAGTCCTTGATGAAACGTCGGAAATACGAGCACAGCCCAAGGAAGCTGCGGAGGTCTTTCACTGTCTTCGGTTGCTCGAAGTCTCGGACGGCGGCAAGCTTCTGAGGATCGGGATGGATGCCTTCCTTGTCGACAAGAAAACCAAGGACAAGCGCTTGACGCTCACCAAAGTGACACTTTTTCGAGTTAAGGATCAGTCCCGCACGGCGGATGCAGTCGAGAATAATTTCAAGCCGTTGGTTGTGCTCGTAGAATGTCTTGCCGTAAATGACCACGTCGTCAAGGTAGCACATGCATATTTCCCATCGGAGGCCGCGAAGGATCGTGTCCATGAATCGCTCGAAGGTTGCCGGAGCATTACACAAGGCAAAGGGCATTACATTAAACTGAAAGAGGCCATCCGGCGTAATGAAAGCGGTCTTCTCTTTGTCTTGTGGGTTCATAGGTATTTACCAGTAGCCTGAGCGCAAGTCGACAGATGAAAAGTATGAAGCGGAATGTAGGCAGTCTATGGCATCGTCTATGCGTGGGAGCGGATAGACATTCTTTTTCGTTACTGCGTTTAGGCGTCTATAGTCGACGCAGAATCGCCACGAATCATCCTTTTTCTTGACCAGTATAACGGGAGCTGCCCAAGGACTACAGGACTCTTGGATGACACCTTTCTGTAGCATCTCCTTAACTTGGTCGTCGATCACCTTCCTCTCGGTGGGAGAGACGCGGTACGGCTTCTGTCGAATGGGGGCTGCGGCCCCAGTATTGATGCAGTGGTGCACGCGGGACGGCGGTGGTGAAGGCAGACGCTCAGGTTGTGCAAAGTCAAAGACTGAGGCATAGCGCACAAGAAGCTCGTGGAGCGCGCGTTGGTCGGACGAGGGGAGCGACTTGTTGATCATGCCGTTGAACTTTGACGAGTGGTCAGAGAGTGGAGAAGTTTTAGTTTTGTCGGTAGTGACAGCAACTGCACGAATACCCACAGCGGTATCTTCTTCAAAGTACGCTAACTTCAAACCAGCAGGTAAAATAACGGACTCGGAGGACACGTTCACCGTCCACACGTGAGTAGAACCGCCCACGAGTTGGACAAGTGAGCGAGGGACTATAAGGCTTTTCTTTAGCGTGTTAGAGTAGTCCGGCTCAATCAGTCCACAGGACAAACCTTCACGCGGGCGAGATGAAGTAACTGGAACAATCTTTGCTGTTCGCGCAGGCAAAAGCACATCACTGGACACGGAAAATACCTCAACTCGATCAGATGGCATTTCGTCACAAGCATGTGGTAGTAGATCAGTTCGCAGGGAAATTTCACCAGCTCTGCAGTCTAATGTCGCTCCACAGTCTCGCAAAAAGTCGATTCCAAGAATCACGTCATGAGTAGCGCGTGCTAGCACGGTGAATTCAGTTCGAAACTCCTGTTCACCCACGGTAACCAAAACTGAACATACTCCAACAGGTCGCAACAGTTTGCCGCCAACTCCACGAAATGTGGACTTCCCGTCCCAGGCAAACATCACTTTCTGTCCTAGGCGATTCTTGAAAGAAAGGGATATCACAGACACGGAAGCACCAGTATCTACTAAGGCAACAGTACAAAAACCCTCAATACAAACACACACTTTGTTCTTTGACATGACGACAGGCGGAGGAATTTGCGAAGATGACCGTCCTGCGACCTCACCTCCATCGGTCGCACCAGCTAGTTTCCCAGCTGGGGTGGTGTAGGCGGGCGGCGCGGTGATGGCGATCGACGCGTCCGGGTTGGTGGCGGAGTCAGGCTGCGGTCAGACACCGGAGACGAATTCCTGGGCATGTATTCCCGCGGTGGCAGACGAAAAGGGGTAGCTGGGGCAGATGGTTGCCAGGGTGCGGCGTCTTGCATGCGAAGCAGATACGCACGATCTCTTGCAGTGCGTTGCGGACGACGTCTGCAGTACCTCGAGATGTGTCCCTGAACACCGCAATTGAAGCAGACAGGTGGGTTGCGGTGGTTCTCGTTGTTGTAGGACACAGGTCTCCTGGGCATTACGTAGTCGGAAGACCCTCGCTGAGGCGGCACGTCCTGTCGACGAGTAAAAGTCGTCACTTGAGGCTGTGTCATGGCGCTCTCCATATTGCCACGCCCACTTCTTGTCTTGTTTTGATGTATTCGGGTTTGACCGGCAGGGACGGTTATCAACGCTCGACGCTGTCCGCGAAGTAGTGTTCTAGAAGCGTCGCGATTGTAGTAGATCGGTTTGTTAAGATTGCGCCCCGCACGCGAATGTTCCAGCTTTGTCTAGAGATTACGCCGCCACCAGCGATATTGCTGGAAAGTTCGATAGCGCCTGTATAAAAGCCGACGCGCGTGACCGTTTGTCAGTTGATCGACGGACGACGCCCTGTTCGCCGCTATCATTGTACAGCGTGGATTGCTGTAGTTCTAGTTCTCATTTTCCCGGCCACAAGTTCGGCCCAAATAAACAGTTTCATTCTGCAAACGCCGACTGCTGTCTTCGTCGACGTCACGACCACGTGACATCTGGTGGAGGTGCTGCTTCATGATCCGGACGCCACCGCGGAGCGCTGACCCAAGCCCAAGCCGCGAAGAAGACGACTCTAAGGTCAACCCGGATCCTTGAACCAGCCGCCGGCAGAAGGGACTACAACCAGAGTACGGGCTCCTTCCCGAAAACGCCAGGCAGCCGAAGACCGTCACATCTACCGCCGAGACGATGACAGACCAACTGCCACCTACAACGGTAGTGATGCAACAGCCACACAAGCCACCGCCGCACCACCGCGTACCACCCACAGACTAACGGCCTCACCGAGCGTCTAAATAAGACCATCGCCGACATGCTGGCTATGTACTACGTCGACGTCGAACACAAGACGTGGGACGCCATCCTTCCGTACGTGACCTTCGCGTACAACACGGCCGTACAGGAAACGACGCAGATGACGCCATACAAGTTGGTCTACGGACGGAGTCCGGCAACGACGCTCGACGCCATGCTACCAAACGTGAACGACGAGGAAAACGTCAACGTGACCACCTACCTACAGCGCGCCGAAGAAGCACGACAGCTCGCCCGCTTACGGATCAAGAACCAGCAGACGACTGACAGCCGCCGCTACAACCTTCGCCGACGCCACATGGAATACCAACCCGGTGACCGTGTATGGGTATGGACGCCAATACGCCGACGAGGACTAAGTGAGAAGCTTCTTCGACGATACTTCGGACCGTACAGGGTACTTCGACGCCTCGGCGCACTCGACTATGAGGTTGTCCCTGACGGCATTACGAACTCTCAGCGGCGCCGTGCGCGACCTGAATTCGTCCATGTCGTGCGCCTTAAGCCGTTTTTTGCGCGTTAGCGAGCCTGGGGACTCTATTTTTTTTCTTTCCTTTGTTATTGTAATTTATTTGTGTATGCACTTGTTTTTTTTTCTCTTCTATGTTCTTTCACAAGCATCGGGACGATGCTTTTCTGAGGGGGGCAATGCCACGCCCACTTCTTGTCTTGTTTTGATGTATTCGGGTTTGACCGGCAGGGACGGTTATCAACGCTCGACGCTGTCCGCGAAGTAGTGTTCTAGAAGCGTCGCGATTGTAGTAGATCGGTTTGTTAAGATTGCGCCCCGCACGCGAATGTTCCAGCTTTGTCTAGAGATTACGCCGCCACCAGCGATATTGCTGGAAAGTTCGATAGCGCCTGTATAAAAGCCGACGCGCGTGACCGTTTGTCAGTTGATCGACGGACGACGCCCTGTTCGCCGCTATCATTGTACAGCGTGGATTGCTGTAGTTCTAGTTTTCATTTTCCCGGCCACAAGTTCGGCCCAAATAAACAGTTCCATTCTGCAAACGCCGACTGCTGTCTTCGTCGACGTCACGACCACGTGACAATATGGACGTCATCGCGGTTGGTGTATGCAGGTCGTGACCAGGAGACCGGTATTTCCGGATAGCGCTCATCCAATGCACACTGGTGACACACGCGGTTGGCATCTCCACCTTGAAAGTGAGCCAGTTCGTCTCTGACAACACGCCGTATCATAGCGGCGAGGTCATCAGAGGAAGAGATGTCTACACTTGCTACATTCGTGACGTTGTCCAGTCGGCCGAACTTCGGAAGTACCCGCCGTGTTTTGAGAGCTTCAAAGGCACGGCAGTGACGCCTCAAGTCGGATGGCGTCGTGACATCTTCCTTAGAGATAAGAAAATTATAAACATCTTCGGCAATTCCCTTGAGCAAATGTCCCACCTTGTCCTCATCCGACATGTTTGGATTCACTATACCACATAGCTTCAGGATCTTTTCTATGTAGGCCGTGCACGTCTCTCCAGGTAGCTGTGCTCGCCGTGAAAGCGTCTGCTCGGCCTTTTTCTTTTTGGAGAGCGAATCACCGAAGCACTTCTTTATCTCGTCGACGAAGGTCTCCCAAGTTGTCAGCACATCCTCATTGTTGTCAAACCACAGAAGTGCAGTTCCGGCAAGGTACAGGACAACATGCGAGAGTTGTGCAGAGGCGCTCCATTCATTAAGGCGGCTCACCCTCTTATAGTGCCGCAACCAGTCGTCGACGTCCTCATCTTCTCTTCCCGAGAATGTGCGCGGCTCCCGATAAGGAGTGCAGCCCGCCTGTCTTGGGCGAGCAGTCTCTTGTGCGGTTCTTTCATGGCCATCGTCACGTCTGTCCGCGTCATTCATGGTAACGTCTCCCGGCGGTAGCCCGGCCAACCGTTTACTGCGTCGAGGGGGCGGTAGAGCTCGGTCGTCCAGTGTTACGTACGCAGCCCACGGGTCCGGCACGACAGCACCGCGGTGCGGGAGTTCACCGCAAAAGGCCCTCGCTCCTCCCATGTATTCGCGCGGCACTTTGGACACTCCCCCTATTCTAGGTCACTCTAACCTAACTAGCGCTTGCGCCGAGCATGGTGTGTGCCGCCTTGAGCGGCGGCGCGTCATTAAGTGAGCATTATTGAAATCACTGTAGAGAGCGCAGCTGCGCTCCTGGCGGGACCAATGAGAAGTACTGAGCCGCCGGCGGGCACACCGCGCATGGACAAGGCGCGAGCATCAGAAGCTTGGCGAGCAAGCTCCTAACAACACTGATCGCGCCGCGTATAAAGATCTGTCATGGTAAGCAACCAAACAAATCCCTATAAGTTGTTTCGGAATTAAATATACCTTGAGCAAGAAAGACACACCTCTTGGGATACGAAACAGATGTTTCGTTAAAATAAACAAAGTTGGTCGCAGTTAAAAAATTCTCGAGTAAACTTTTTTTTTACTTAGGCGTTTGCTGCTTCTTTATATTGATCTACAACAGCAAATTTGCAACTGTATCGAAGTATGTTAAGGGACAGCTGGGAAGTATCGTATCGGATACAATTATTCCGCAAGTATCTTGCATCTATAGGTCTCATCCTTCTTGTCCGAGTATCTTGTATCATACCGCGATAAAACTTCAAAATATCTTTGCCCAGCCTGCTGATTGCATAGGACAGCCCGGGTACCTAACGTGCTCTGCCCTTAAAATCTTTGAACAGATTAACGGGGGGGGGGAGGTCTCTGGAGCCGACGTTGGGGCAAGTGGACTGCATTTTTTTGCCCCCTTACTCACCCCTTATGACTGACCAACCTTTCTCCATATGTCCCCCTATTGTCATTTCTTTCGCTCGCCCCACTTTTCACTTTTTCTCTTCTCCTCCTTCACTTTGTGTTTGGCGGAGAGTGAGTTATGCGTACACATGCACGCCGCCAAAGAAGGCATTTGCTGCCTTCACGAAGACAAATCCACTTTTCGCAACGTTGGCTCCAGTGGCATCCACTGTTCAAGTATTTTTAACAGCGAAGTTGTTCAAGCTCGTCGTTCTGCCGTTTCGCCTAAACAAATACTATCACCATCATGAACGATGTAGCTGCGCCTAGCGCGTGCAACGCAATAACTCGGCCGGCGCGCGCTTTCTTCGTCCTCTTCTTCATCTTAGGATTGGCTGTAAGTAAAGACGATTTGCTCTTGGCGACGTACGTTCGAGAAATGGAGATAGTTATAGCACATTTTTTTTCTGTATCGCCTAGTAGTTTGGCGGATATTATGGCCTATGGCCAGCACACCCATTGAGGTCGGCAAGATGAATGTGAAATGTAGGCTTTGCTACAATGCGCGTGCCTTCTGAAGGAAACAAAACGGAACCACGGAACAGGTAAAGGGAAGAGAATGAGAAAGAAACGATAGAGAGAGAAGGAAATAGGAAGAAAGCAAAAAAGTAAGATAGAAAGAAACAGTGACAAAATATCGATAGGAAAAACAGAGAGAAAGAGAAAAATAAAGAAAAACAAGCAAGGCCGTCCAGTTCCACTGTTCCTTCAGGCTTGGCACTAGTAATGCGTAGCTGCCTGAAAATTTAAAGTTTTATTCGTTAATTATGGGTTTTACGTGCCAAAAGCACGACGTGATTATGAGGCACCGCCGTACGTAGTGGGTGACTGCGGAATAATTTTGAACACCTGCGATGTAATCTGTACCTAAATGTAAGTACGTGGATGTTCTTTCGTATCGCCCTTAACTAAATGCGGGCGCCGTGGGCGGAAATCGAAACCGCCTCTTTGAGTTTAGCAACACGACACCTTAGGTAAAACTGATGCTTGGGCGAGTTGGCAAATAGCTAAGATGATAAACAGCGCACGAAGGAGACAACACGAGGCTGTATGGACTGCGCTGTATCTGTGCGTTTTCATTCTTATGGTTCCCTTTCTTTCGTTCATTCATAGCGAGGGTCTCGTTCTGGCAGACTTGATGCCTTGTGTTAGTGTGCGAGGGATTATTGGTCAGCTGTTAGATCGTAAAAAGATCATGTATCACCCGCAGGCAAAAGAAGCGTCTTCCACACTCGCCGCCGTGGCTACGAGCGGCGCTGACTAACACACCCATTCTAAAATGGCAGGGCGTGCAAACACGGACACAAGAAAGAAGTCAGGACACCACAAACGCCGACTAACAACTGAAGAGACGCACAACGGCGGAAAAGAACGAAGGCACGAAAGCTTATCTGCGCATGCCCATGCAACAGGCGAAAATAGCTATCCGGCACGCGTGGGGGTATACGTGGAGGATAACTGTTAAAGGGACACTAAAGAGCAAAACGATTTTTCTCGCATTAGTAAAGTAGTCTTCCACGATAACAAAAACACCACGCTTTCTGCGCGAATACGATTAGTAAGCGAGAAAACGCGCAAAAAGAAAATACAGGTGGCGACGCCGCCTTGGCATTCCCGCACCGTTTGCCGTGACGTCACATATTTTTGACGGCGCATATGCTTGGGCCTACGTAGTTCCTAATCGGTTAAATCGAAGTACATGCGAAGTACATGCGGCTTTCCGCGTAAGCTGTTATACATGTGACTTAAATTTTAAATGTTCATCAAGTTCGACCCAGAGAAACATTGTACTAGAGGTAGAGTGAATTTGAGTATCGCTTACGTAGACAGAGGGGTTCCTAGGTATATTTCTATTAGGTGACGAAAATACAACGAAGTTTGACTTTTTAGCACTTATATTTAATTTATTCTTATTGAACCATTTAACGATATTTATCAGGTCGGTATTTAGTTTAAACAACATCGAGTCAACCTTTTTATCTGTAGTTATTATAGTGGTATCGTCCGCATAGAGTATGCAGGACGAATGTGCCAGACAATGAGGACGATCGTTAATGTAAATTAAAAATAAAAGCGGGCCCAAAATTGAACCCTGAGGAACACCGATGTTGATGAATTTAGGGTTAGAAAAGGTACCGGACACATATACCAACTGTTCTCGATCACGCAGATAGCTACGAATTAGTTCTAGTGAGATGCCAGATACACCAATTGACTCTAGTTTCAGAAATAAAATGACGTGTGAAATAGAATCAAATGCATTTGAAAGGTCAAGAAAAAGGCCTCCAACAACACAACCGCTGTCCATAGCAGATTTAATTTCGTCAGTTAGGGATATCATGGCTAGTTCAGTTGAGTAACCGGGCATGAAACCAAACTGCTTATAGAAAAAATATGAAACTTATCTAAATAACACCTTAAGCGTCCAACAAAAGGCTTTTAGATGCGAAGTATCTTAAGGCCGAGCTCAATCCGGTGGTGGTGATGTGCGGCGTGACCACCCTTACTGCGCATGCGCATACCCTATCCACACACCTCCTCTCCACTCACCCTCTCCCCTTTCCACTTTCCCTCTCTCCTTCCACTCTCCACTTTCCCTCTTTCCACTTTTCCTTTCCCCTCCCCCTCTCTCATACCCCTCTCCTCTCCCCCTTTCCACTTTTCCTCTGAAACGCGGGCTCCTGCGCAACGCGCGATGAGCTCGAGCGCATGCGTGTCCGCTCCCCTTCTCTCTCCTCTCCTACGCTGCCCCCCTCTCGCCCGCCTGTCGACCGCGTTCCCCGCTCGCCCTGTGAGAATTAACGGCCAGGCTAGATGGAAGATACGACGCGCGTAGCGTCCCTCTTCGCGTTCCACGACGCGAGGTCGGTAGCATGCCCAACGAACGCCAACGGAACGCGATCGTGCAAGTGCTCCGGCTTCGCATCGCCTCATGGTCCCCTTTAGTGGGAGATGGTGTAATTTTCTATGATTTTACTGAAGAATGAGATAATTGCTATAGGCCAGTAATTGGAGATTAAACGGTTGTCGCCTTTTTTAAAGACGGGAATAATTTTTGCTTGTTTCAGGGCTGTCGGGAAAAACCTAGTTTCAAATACAAGATATATAATGTAATATAATGCATCACAGATTAAATGAGCGAGAATATATTTCGTTTTCGTTTGTGTTATCGACTCTCGGCTCTGACTCGGTCTTTGGACCACAACCGGCGTTCGCTGGCGCACCAAAAAGACCAACTCTAAATTGTCCGCGCTTTCGTGGTGCGCTTTCGGAGGGCCGAGACGCCATCCCTTCGAATCCGCCCGGTGATTGCCATCCCCATTAACGGGATTAGTGACAGTATGATACGTCCGCATATAGTGCGCGACGTTACATGTGAGATTAGGCGATTATATAAATAAGTTATAGTTGTTAGGATAGTTAATGAGGTATGAGGTATTCAGTGCTAACCGAAATATTTATCAGTTTACGCAAGGCGGTGGCTAACACGCCGCAGTAGGCTCCATAGTAATGTCATTTTTCCCTCCTGTTTTTCTATGTTAGCTTAGCTCGAGTCCACTGAAACACCCTGTACGCTGTCATGCAGCATGGAAGAGCGAAAGATGGAGTTCGAAAGTGCGCGAGACCCGGACGCGGGCTGCTGCCCGCAGGACTTTGCTTACCACTTAGCTACGCCGACTACCCACCACCTTAACAATTAAATATATTGTATCGATTCCACTATCGCTTCAAGCCTACTTCGTGGAAAGATATTGTACACAAAAGAAATTGGGCCCGCTCGGTAATTGCTCGCGGATGTCCATTTTATATTTTTCAGTCTATGGAAAAACCGAGATCGTCTTCATATCGGGAGGTCTCCACGATTCACCGCCCAGGTTCACATCAGTTGGGCGTCTAGGAGCGGGCCTGGAAGCCATGGTACGTTAATTGCGCGCTCGATAATACGTGACGCCCACTTACACATTGCTTACGCTTAAGTTTGCACTTTGAACTTTTAACCGTAAACGAAATGAAAACAGTGATAGCGTATCGCACCCTGTTAACCCCCCCACACCCTAACTACCTCCAAAAAATAATATTTATTATGTAGCAACAATTTTGGCGACTAGTGAAAATACGCGCACACGCTATCATTTTGTCTAACGCGGACTATTCTAGCTGTTTGTCATTTCAGTATGAGTCAGGCACGTAGTCAAGGGGGGGAGGGCAGGGTGCCCCGCCCCCCCCCCCCCAAAATTCATCCAGCCTTCTATATTGCCTGACCTTTTTTTTATCTTCGCATGGAAAGACTTTCGAACAAGTAGGCCTTGGGCCCCCCCGAAAAAAAATCGTGGCTACGTGCCTGATGTGAGTTATTTCATCTTGGCTTCTGTGCACATTTCTGACCTTACCAGAACCTCATATTTCTTTGTAACTCTACTGATTCTTACACTTAAGTATTTATGATGCTTCTTTCTTGTGTGGAAGTATTAGTATTCCGTAGCTCCAACGAGAAAAGTATCTGGCACCAGCGTACAGGGGCTAAGCTCGTTCACTGTTTTACAACCAATAAAGAAATGCACGCGATACAATACAATTACACCGCAAAGCGACAACTGCATAGAACGCTCTTTCAGCGTATTTTCAGCAGTGGTCCGCGCCGTCTGTGTTCACTGCACGCGATGGTGGCGCTCAAATAATGGCTGAATGACCTTGCCCAAGTCGATAAGACAAGGTGTTGCAGAAGAAAACGCTGTCATTTTAGCGATGTTTTGCATTGTTGGCGCCTCACGAGTGAGACGGACGCGGAGGCTCAGAACCAGACACATTTACGCTTTTCATTCACTAACTAAAAACGCACCACAAATGCATATGCAAAACAGAACACGTTTTAAATGCTTGGTGTATAATTTGGTACTCAGAGGGGCCCGACACTGGATATTTTCTGGGAAACGATAGAAGCCCGTGCAATGACCGGTAACCAAGAAAATTATCCGCAGACAATTTTACGACATATTTTAAGTCACCTTGTATAATCTATTGTTTTTATATCTTTTCTTGTTTTGTACATTACGTCTAGCTTGTCTTGTTTCTAATCTGCGCCATTACAGAGATGAACATTTACTGTTATGTCAACCCCGTACAATAGATGCAGTGATTATGGATTTAAATTTCTGCTACACCTCGGAAGCCTTCACGTTTCAAGAAATCGTGAATCCTTTTACTGCTTATGACTCAATCTTACTATCCTCACGTTCAACGGTGCAGGTGATAGACACTGAAACGAAGAAACCACTCGGTCCAATGCAGCATGGTGAGCTCGTGATTCGAGGACCCGGTCTTATGCGAGGCTATTTGGGAATGGAAGACGAGGCATGCACGGATCCCGAAGGCTGGTACAGAACAGGTGAAGTATAGCGCCTTGGAAAGTAGCTGTTTTCCACGAAAAATGCAAACAGCAAGGGTAATTGCCATACACAAGGGGGGCGATAAAAATGATTTGGGAAATTTTAGACCAATTTCTATACTCCCAATCTTATCAAAAGGCCTGGAAAAGATTATTCACGCACGACTTGTTCGCTTCTTGAATAAACTCTCTCTCATTTCATTGGCCCAGTACGGGTTCTTGAAAGGAAAATCCACACAAAAAGCACTACTTGCTCAAAAGGAATGTATAATAGATGCCTTTGAAGACAAAAAATATAGTACTAGGTGTATACATCGACCTCTCAAAAGCTTTTGATTGTGTGCAAGATAACCTACTACTGTATAAGCTAGAACACTATGGCGTGCATGGGAGGTCCAATGACCTTCTGCGTTCATACCTTCGCCATAGAAGTCAATTTGTCAGAAATGACACTTTCAATTCAAAGACTAAACGCCTGAAGTCCGGGGTGCCCCAGGGCAGTATACTCGGCCCGCTCTTATTCATCGTCTACATAAACGACATTTTTTCCTCTTTTTTAATTGTAAGTGGGTAGGTTACGCTGATGATACAGCCCTTTTTTTTCAGCGGAGTAAAGCCGGATGGGTTGGTATCTTTAGCTAATGATGCGCTTGCAGAAGTATCAGCGTGGTCAAAAAGAAATTCCTTGAAAATTAACACAAAAAAAACGCAAGCCATAATTTTCCGCACTAGAAACAGAGTTATTGAACTGACAAAAAAGTTGTATATTGATAATGACGTAATTAGTGTTGTTAGACAGATCAAAGCTTTGGGTGTCACTTTCACAGAAACATTGTCGTGGAATAAGCATGTGCAAAATGTTTGCAAGAAGTTAAATTCCGTCACTGCGTTCATTAATAAAAACCGTCAAATATTACCAGAAAACGTCTGATATACAATGGATTATTTTTATCGACATTAAATTATTGTCATCTTGTATGGGGTACTACATCCTCTGACAACTTGAAAAAACTCGGTATATGCCAAAAGCGCGCAATTCGTGCAATAGCCAACGTTTCGTATGCTACTCATACTAGAGCTGTGCACGGGCCGTATTTCCGAGCCCGAGCCCGGCCCGGGCCGGGCCCGCTGACTTTGTCGAAGGCCCGCCCGAGCCCGACGGCAAAGGGCTGCGAGCCCGCCCGGCCCGGCCCGACGTACGAAAACACAATTTCGGGCCCGGCCCGGCCCGGCTTTTCGAAGTTTCGCTGCGAAAACAAAACATCGTTTTCCGGTAATTTGGCATTTTATTGAGCATATCAAATATGATCAAGCGACACACTACGAACAGTCTCTATTGCACAGATTACAAATTACAAGTAGACGGCCTCATGCCAGCAACAATGGAGTTCGCTCGCCAAAGCCGTCACGTGTATGGGATGTGCCCATGCAAGCGTCAGCTTGCACGAAGGCGATCTACGTCGGGTCGCTGTCGCGTGCATTTTCACTCATATCTAACGCGAACAGTCCCGTGGCGCCGTCACTAGCTCAGGTGGTGTTACTTCTCTGTCTGTCTGTCGGAGTGCAACAGAGGCAGTGCTTTACGTGCTTTACCTGCCCGAAGTGAAAATACGTCGGCACGCCCGAGCCCGGCCCGCGGGCCGGGTCGGGCTCGGGCTTTCGGGCTACCCGGAGCCCGTGCACACCTCTAACTCATACTGCCCCTTATTTTGAAGCATATATTATACTCAAAGTTAAATTCGTCTACGCATTCCGTCTTTCCTGTACATACCGTCTCGCCATGAGGACTAATAACACCGAATTCATCAGTTCGTTTCGCCTAGCAAGACGTCACTATAGATACGACACAAGAAGTCAGGATGATTGGATCCAGCCAATATGCCGCACAAACTATGGCAATCAGTCTGTATCGTATCAACTAGCTGTAATCTTAAACAAATATGCAAAACATGGCATAGCCGCTCAGTCGGCCTCAGCACGCACCTTTCGCTCATTCTTATCGGGTGAAGATTAGACTTCGTTTCACACTAACATCTAGTCGTATTCATCAGTCGCAGAATGAATGATACGTACGGTTCATCTGTTTTCAAATGGCGTTTTTTTTCTCTCTTTGACTGTGTGCATTTGGCTTGCTCATTCTCTTTCGGAAATTGTTTAGTATTTTTTTTGTTTTTTTTTTCATATGAATTTTTTTTGTACTGTGCGTTGAAATTGTAATCTTTTTTTTTTCACCAATAGGACTTATTATCATGGTCCACATAATAAACCGAGGCTATAACATTTCGCATACTAGAGAAATGTCCTCAGTGTTGGTAACTACTATGTGTTTTAGATTTCGTTCAAATGAATGTTACGTTCATGTCGTTTACCAATGACTACGGCATGTTTTTAACGTTTTTTATGTTCTCAATGTAATACTGATTTATTGCCTTTGCAGTTTTTTGTTGGAATATTTATCAACTTCTGTTGTACACGTAACATTACCTACAACTGTTCCTGTTTTTCTTTTTTGTCCTTTTTTTCATTAGTCTTATGAATGTGTATTACTATGTATAATGATGTATAAAGACCAGATCCTCTCATGTTTTTCCTAGTAATCGCTACATTTAAAATTATCTCAGGAATTAAATGTCTGCCATCCACAAATATTCCTACTAGAATGAACTTTTGTTCACATAGCAGGCTATCTGGGCCCTTATTGACAGGTATACCTCATAAATAGGGCTCCGTGTTTTCGCTTTTATTCGAAAAAATCCGTTAAACATTCGCCGGTAAATTTTTTGACAATTCGGATTTGTCCGATAAACTCCGATTTCAAGGGCGAATACGACCTGGTTCCATTCTTTATCGAAATGGCAAGTTCTAAGCGCTTATTGATACATCTTCTGGTTTGACCGATTTAAAGTTTACAGCGCGTAGCTGTATTAAGTGATATAGCTGCATTGTTCTCCGACTCAGCTTCCTACATGCAGAAGCTTCACAAGGATTTGCAACTCGCCAACCCCGAATTCAAGGCGCTTCACTTCAAGGATCAGTGCCACCTACGCAATAACTCTCTTGAGGATGGAATCAGGACGAGCTCGTTTAACGTAGTTCACGATATAGTTGTGCACTTTCCTGCTTTGTTGAAGTCGTCGCGGGAGCTGCGCCGTAAGTTTGGTCTTGCGTGCTTGGCCATGAACATGTCCTTGAAATCGCTGAAAACCCTATGTCCGTCGTGGTGGTTCTTTCTTTATGTAGCTTGAAGGTATTTTAGACAACTGGGGCGCAATTTTGTCTTTCTTGAAAAGCGACGAAGCTAAGGGACGAAGTGTGAGAAGCTCAAGTGTTTTATTTCATCACCTGAAGCTGTGCGCGACTTGCTCGTTAAGATGAGGTCTCTGAAGACCAATTCGTGTGCCGTGCTCTGAATCATCAAGGAACTTGAAGCAGAGAGTACCCTGGTACACCAAGTCTATCCCATGCTGGGGGTTCGTTTCTACGCACTCATCAGTCAATGACGTGACCCAACCGAGGTCTTCGCATCAGATGTCAAAAGTCTGTTGGACCTCCTTCATGATACTGACCCGTTAACGACTGTCGCAGACTTTCACGGATATTACTATGCTGTCGCCGTAAAGTGGAGGCAGACATCCGAGAGGAAGCTGTGCGATCAACTACAGTACACCAAGAATCGTTTTGGTACTGTGTTCAAATTCTGAATCCAAATGTGAAGCATGAGCAGCCCTGCGCGTTCAAAACCTATGCGCCCAGTTTTCAATTAATGCTTCTTGAAACTCATGGCATGAGCCAGCTCCTGAGTGATTTTGCGAACTATCAGTGCTATGAAATATCTAACATTGTTGAACCCCTGTCGTTTTCGAGACTTCGCAATTTCCAGTGGCCAGTGCTGAGCGCTGCGTCTTCTGGCGCTTCCTCTTTCTAGCGCTAACGTTGGAAGGGTATTTTGAAAGCTCAGAGTCGTCAATCGAAAGAAGCGCGCTTCGATCACTGACAGCAACCTCGCGAAATATTTTAAGCACACGGTTGTTACACGCACAAATACAGGTGTTATGTGTTAAAGTATTTCGCTTGTACGTATTTGTTTTTGTTCATTGAAACATTCTAGAAAAAAATGTCCGTGTGTTTTGATGTTTTAGTATTCAGATACAAATGGATCTTAGATTTTGGGGTTTCGAGAATAATGCAAAACTCCGAATTTCCGAGAATGGGGGATTTACGAGAAATAATCTCCGATAAACGCCAAATTTCCGCCAAAAATATACACTCCGATAAACACCCGCCGATTTTCAAGAAAAAAAAATCACAGCATATCCACGGGGTGAATGATGATGAGTGGGGCGAATCTCCGGAGGAAATCATGGGTAAGCCGTGAAACTTCCGTGAAATTCGCCCAGTGCATCATATAAAGAGTGTGAAACACCGTGTATATATTAAACATCAAACTTTTATTCTATTGTTGGTTTACGTGGTTCCTTCATTATCACCGCTTTGTGATCGGTGAAATGCAGAGAAAGTGGTTCTTGTATGGGTGTTGCCCACCTTGTATGGGTGATATGCTGCCGTGCCGCTTCGGCCTCCCGTTCTAGCACTGCGGGGTTTTCGCGGCGTCGCCGAGCAGCCTGACGACACGCTTCGGCCCCTCGTTCTCACACGGCCGGATTCTGTCTGCGAGCGCGCACTGACGCCGCCTTGCGCGCTCATCGCTCCGCCGCCTTGACTTCCATCCGGCGACTCCGAGCTAAAGAGAAAGCGCACCAAGAGCGAGCGCCTTTTCTTATTATAACAGCGCCATCGATCATCTTTAATCATCAACGTATACGAAACACCTATAACGCCACCTAGTGATATTATTTACAAGGATTGATGGATGGATGCTATGAGCGTCCTCTTTATAACGGGGCGGTGACATGTCTGCCACCAGGCTCGAAAAAAAAAACTTCCTTGTTTCAAGTTGGCTTAATACCGTATCTACATTGATTAAATCTATGTTATTATACGAAAAAAATATAAATTCACGTTAAAGCAGAATGTCCTTATTTTTCCCCAGTATTTATTTTTGTACTTTATCTCTACTTTTATGCCACCAATACTCTAACCGTCTCTTACTTATTTCTATCGCGGACGTGTTCAGCTTTTCATTGTTGTCCCTAAAACCCAAGGCTTCCTGTAGACTCGTGCCCACGCGTATACCTGGGTGAATATCGCCACATTTAATCAGTAAATGTTCCATCATTTCCTCATTTCCCCCGCAGCATGTACATTGTTCTTCTTCGTTGCTGAATCTCGCTTTATAACTACGCGTTTTAAGGCAGCCCGACCTTGCTTCAAACAGCAAAGCGCTTCCCCTTGAATTATCATAAAACCTTTTCCTCCTTATTTCGTTTTTTCCCTTGCGGTAGTTACTCAGAGCCGGCTTCTTTTCCATCGCTGCCATCCAATAAGCCCTCTCCGCCTCTCTGACCTTCCGCTTAATGCTCCTTGTTGCCATATCACCCGCACTGCTAGCCGTATATTTACTGGTGAGCCACCTAGTTCTCTTTCTCCACTGCGTGTCAACGCTTTTTCTATACAAATACCTGAAAACCTTCTCTACCCATCTACTCTCCTTCATTTTCCTCAGCCTCTCTTCGAATCTCATTTTGCTCTGAGCTTCCCTCACTTCAAAGCCTGTCCGTCCCATATCACCCTTTACAGCCTCATTTGTCGTCTTCCCGTGAGCGCCCAACGCGAGGCGGCCCACCGTCCTTTGATTTACATTCATTCCTGATTGTACCTCGGATTTCATGCACACCACTGAGTTCCCAAATGTAAGCCCCGGGACCATCACACCCTTTCACAGCGCTCGAAGCACCTCGTACCTATTGTATCCCCATAAATCTCTGTGCTTCATAACTGCAGCATTCCTCCTTCCCTTTGCTACCGATGCTTTCTCTTGTACTTCCATATATCTATCCCCCTCATTTACCCATACTCCGAGGTACTTGTACTCGCTTACCCTCGGTATTTTTTGGCCCTGTATAAAGACCGCATGGTCTTCGTGATCATTGAATACCATCAGTCCACATTTTGTTGCAGTAAATCCTAGTCCTAGAGCCCCACATTCCCTTCCGCATATATCTGCCAGTCGCTGTATATCATCTTGGCTGTCCGCAAATAAGACAATATCATCAGCATAAAATAGACCTGGAAGCTTCTACTCAACCATCGTATCGACCTGTTTGTGTGACAAATTAAATCCAATGTTGCTACTTTCTAGCGCTTTTTCCATCCTCACCATGTACAGCATGAATAACAGCGGGGACAAAGGACATCCCTGTCTTAGCCCCTTGCTAATTTCAACGCTGTCCTTGCTACTTATTCCTTCCCATTCTATACAAACTGTATTTTCTGGGTGTATTTCCCTCGAAAGCTGTATACAGTCGTCCCCTATGCCCACTTCTTTCAATATATCCCACAAAATTTCCTGATTAACGTTGTCATACGCCCCGGTGATATCTAGATAAGCTACGTATAAGGGCCTGTTTTCTATTTTCGATATTTCTATACACTGGGTAAGAACAAACAGATTATCGTCTAACCGCCTGTCGATTCCAAATCCATTCTGAAGTTCTCCCAAAATATCATTTTGTTCTACCCACGCTTCTATTTTTAATTTTACTGCCTGCATCGCCAACCTGTATAGCACCGATGTAATTGTTAGGGGTCTATACGAGCGAATGTTATCTTTTTCTCCCTTGCCTTTATAGATTAAGTTCATTCTACTTTTTCGCCAGCTGTCTGGTATTTCCCTCTCCTGTAAGCACTTTTCTACGGCTTTCAGCAGTGCTTCTTTAGTGTTATGTCCGAGTTCGTTAATGAGGCTGACGGGAACCTCATCTAAGCCCGGAACAGTGCGCTTAGGAATTTTCACTTCGGCCTTCTTCCAATAGAAATTCTCTAATACTACATCTCTGTCGGTTGCCCTCCTTTGCGTACTTTTACTCACCGGGGGAATCCCCTGGGCGACCTTTTTAAACGAATCGGCTGTTATCTTTCGGATGTAACCTAGCTCTTCATACCCTTCCAATTGATTTCCTCCTTCATCTACCAAACGTTGTTGCATTTAGACAGACTTCCTACCCAGCGCTTTCAGGTGGCTCCAAAACATACTAGGTGCGCCTTTACTCTTTTCGCGAAGCTCTGTCATCCAGCGTTCACTTTCACCTTTTAGATGCGAAGTATCTTAAGGCGGAGCTCCATCCGGTGGTGGCGTGCGGCGTGACCGCCCTTACTGCGCATGCGCATACCCTCTCCACACACCTCCTCTCCACTCACCATCTCCCCTACCCCTCTCCACATACTCTCTCCCTTCCCCCTCTACCATACCCCTCTCCATTTCCCATCTCCCCCCTTTCCGCTCTTCTTCTGAAACGCGGGCTAGACATGCCGAAATTCTCTCCTGCGCAACGCCGCGATGAGCTCGAGCGCATGCGCGTCCCCTCCCCTTCTCTCTCCTCTCCTACGATGCCCCCCTCTCGCCCGCCTGTCGACTGCGTTCCCCGCTCGCCCTGTGAGAATTAACGGCCAGGCTAGATGGAAGATACAACGCGCGTAGCGTCCCTCTTCGCGTTCCACGACGCGAGGTCGGTAGCATGCCCAATGAACGCCAACGGAACGTGATCGTGCAAGTGCTCCGGCTTCGCATCGCCTCATAGTCCCCTTTAGCGGGAGATGGTGTAATTTTTAATTTTTGCCTCCACTAATTTCTGCACAATGCATTTTTGCTCTAAATATATTTTTCATATTTGGTTGACTTCGTCCTGTGGCCGCTTCTCCTTTTTTGCCTGTCTGCCGTCGCTTCTCGATCGTTTCGCGGATTTCTTTGTTCCACCAACTCTTTGGCTTACTCTTCCCTTTCCAACGAATAGTTTTCTTCTCTTTTTCCATTACTTTCGTGATTACATGTAGCAGCTCACTATACTTCCAGTCTTTGCGTGGTAGTTCGCCTACTTTTTCCTCGACTATTGCGGCTATATTTGTTATTTGTTTGTCATTTAGATACGAGCTGCCAAACTTTGATTCTATGTTCTTATTTTCAGTTTTATATCACATTTGTAATATTATGCGTTTATGATCACTACCCAAGCTGTTAATGCCTTCCTCGTCTATTCTCATCTCTCTAAGTTTGTCATATATTCCTTCTGTCATGATACAACAATCAGTGCTCGATTGCCAGTTTCCGACTTCCCACGTGATCTGCCCCTCACACTTAGGCCCCACGTTAACTATCTCAAGACTATGTTGCTCGCAGAGATCTAGCAATAACTTGCCATTGATGTCTGAATATCCGTCAAGGTTATGAATGTGAGCGTTCATGTCCCCTAGAAGGGTTATTTCGGCATCATGACCAAATTCTTTAATATCGGTGCTTATGCATTTCACTATCTCCCGATTCTTTTCTCTGCAGTTATTCCCCGTCCACAAGTAAGCTACACCTAGCCACGTTTTCTTTCCACCTACTGTGCCCGAAATCCATGTGTGCTCTGAACACGTTTGTTTCACTCTATCCCATTTTGTTCTGCTATGAATTAGCATTCCAACACCCCCACCTCTCCTTTCTGATGTGATCCTGTTACATCCTTCCCAAATATAATTGCCAATATGTGGTGGCTCTTCCAAGTCTCTAAGGTGTGTTTCTGTAACCGTATAAACACCTATCTGTTCCTTGTTTAACTGTTCCTCAATCTCTAACCATTTTGCCTTGTTTCTGCCACTCTGCATGTTAATGTAACTAATTGCAACACGCGCCTTCTCCCTTCTTTTACCTTTTCTCTGGTTTTTCGCTATACCGCCTGTCAAAAAGTCCCCCTGGTTGATTTCCTCATTACAAGCTACCCTGGGCACCGAAGGGCCCGCGTGCCCCCCAAAAAAGCTACTGCGCGTCAGGGCAAGTCGCCAACCCACCTCATGACCAAGCCTCCTATCGAAGTGTATTCCGTCTCTTCGAAAACCACCGCACCTGTGCACCTCTGTGTTTATTTCCACTATTTCGATGCCTTTCTCTGGACTCATCTGCCATATCTCTTTGTTTGCAACCTGCAAAGAGCGGTTGTCGACGCAGTCACACACCGGTACCTCCATAGAGTTTCCTACAATACTTACTAGAGGGAACTCTGGCGCTAGTGTCTATGGGAGCTGCAACGCATGACGCTTCAGCCAGCATGGGAATCATGGGTAGTACACAAATTTGTCTAAACTTCGTACTTTCGGCTCCGTTTGGCTCTGCGTCGGCTGCATCCGCTTTGTCGCAAAACGAATTTCAGTAAAAGTCAGCAGTTTCACTTCGCCACTTTGTCTTCTTTAGGCTCAGCGATTCAAATCTGGTCACGAAGTTCACAACGATCCATTCTTTTATCCGAAGGAAAACCAAAACATAGCAATAAACAAAGCCACAAGTACGTTTGAAGCCGTAAGCACGAAGACTAGGCAAATTTGTGTACTACCCATCATTCCCATGGTAGCTGAACGATCGCAGCGCCAGAGTCCCCTCTAGTTAATTTTAGGAAACTCTATGGGTACCTCATACCATTATCTGCACCTGAGGGGAAATGGCGCGCATGTCATCGATCCCTTTCGCCAATGTGGTCGCTAGTTCGGCTGATTCTTCATTCAAGACGTCGTTTAGACCTCCCGCAATTATCACGAGGTTACGTCCATTAGCCTTAGTTGAGAGTTTTGCGCTAGCTTGTCTCATCACTGATCCCAGCCTATGTCCCGGGAACTTCCCTATTAAAACTCGTTTGTTGCCTCTCACCCTTTCCTTGACTGCTTCTGCGCATCTAAATTCGAGTCCCCGGCGATTATCACGTGCTCCTACTTTTCTGCTGGACTGTCCCGCACCTGGCCACTGCCTCGGTTACTAGCGCGTGCAACTGCTGCTTTGTCCCCTCCCCTTCCCAAAACTATTCTCGGAAGCTGGGTCCTGTGACCCTTGCACCTGTCTTTTCCGAACCTGTTTCCCCCTTCGCGTCTACCACTGTGGGGTTCGATGCCCAGCTGTTCCCGCTATCGCTTGCTTCCTTGTTCTCCATTACTACCTTTGCTAACTTCTCCTCGGCTGACTTAAGCCTTTCCCCCATAGCCATCGTTTTTTTCCCGCTCTGTCGCCAACGCATTCTCCAGCTCGGCGATTCTTACCATGAGCTCATTCTGGGCAGCCATCATTATTTCCATTTTCGCCTCTAACTCGCATTGCTTACACTTGGCGTCAGCTCCCTCTGTCTTCTCATCCGTACAAACCTCTATTTTCCATCCCATTCCGCACCCTGAACACTTTACGGTCTTTTTGACCATGGCTAGATCGTTCACACGGCGGATTAGATACACTTAAAGCCAAATGGTATCACAAAACTCCGCAAGTATGCTACACTTCAAAGCACATGTGTACCTTTCAGCCACGTGGTGGCCGAACAAACAAATAATAATAACAAAAAAAACCCAGGCGACTGTCACACTGGAAACAGTACAAAGTTGTAAGCCCTATTAAGCTTCAATCTAGTGGCTTATGTACTCATATAACTAAAAAACAAGCTCGAATCATGCAAAAAAAAACTTATCTGACGCTGTCATTCCGGAGCCCACGAAAAACTCGTCCCTCCTCTTCGATCACCGCCAGCGCCAGTCCGTCCTCTTCGATGACCGCCAGCGTCACGGCAGCGTCGCCAAGCACATATACACACAACGCCATCTATTGAGCAATTCATAAACTAGAGGTAGCAGCCTGACGACACGCTTCGGCATGTCTTTCACGTACGGACACACAACGCCATCTATTAAGCAATTCATAAACTAGAGGTGGATACATACTACTACTACTACTACAGAGGAGGGAACGACCCACACCCTAAGGAGCTTCGCCCCTAATAAACACCGAAAACACGGAGCCCTGCTCATACATTAGGATTCTTCCTGAAAGAAATTTCTAGGCAATCTCAATACTTGACGCATTACTAACGACGGCTACCGGTCGATGGCTGAAAGCACTTACGAACGAAAGCTTTGTGAATTGGACTTCCGAATCACGTTAAGCTGCAGAGTACTTTTCAGCGCACTAGAGCTTCTTGTTAATGAAAATGAAAATTGTCAACCAATCGTTTGTAGCACAAAGCTACAAGATTTCTCGAAAATGAAAGCTTCTTCATTGAGGAAACATTCGTCCTGGTCCGGGGATATTTCTCCAACTAAGACGCTTTCCTTTCTGGGAAATCCATATGAACTTTCTTGTCTCTTAGCTCTACAAAGAGGTTGTTTCCCATTTTAGATGCGAAGTATCTTAAGGCGGAGCTCTATCCGGTGGTGGTGGTGGTGGTGTGCGGCGTGACCACCCTTACTGCGCATGCGCATACCCTCTCCACACACCTCCTCTCCACTCACCCTCTCCCCTTCCCCTCTCCACATTCCATCTCCCCATCCACTTTCCACTTTCCCTCTCCACTTTCCCTCTCCCCTCCCTCCCCTCCCCTCTCCCCTTTCCCTTCCTCTCTCCACTTTCCCTCTCCACTTCCATCTCCACTTTCACTCTCCCCCCCTCTCCCATACTCCTCTCCCCTCCCCCTTTCCACTCTTCCACTGAAACGCGGGCTAGACATGCCGAAATTCTCTCCTGCGCAACGCCGCGATGAGCTCGAGCGCATGCGCGTCCCCTCCCCTTCCCCCTCCTCTCCTACGCTGCCCCCCTCTCGCCCGCCTGTCGAACGCGTTCCCCGCTCGCCCTGTGAGAATTAACGGCCGGGCTAGATGGAAGATACGACGCGCGTAGCGTCCCTCTTCGCGTTCCACGACGCGAGGTCGGTAGCATGCCCAACGAACGCCAACGAAACGCGATCGTGCAAGTGCTCCGGCTTCGCATCGCCTCATGGTCCCCTTTAGCGGGAGATGGTGTAATTTTTTCCTTTCATTGCACTTCCGCCACCTTACGGGATACCGCAGAACTTATTTGGAATTCTCAGCTGATTGCTTACTTGAGCAACAACATAACTGGGAAAGCGACCATATTGCTTACATACTGTACACGCAATAAAAAGATAGAAGTTCATCGGAACATAGAGCCTTCAAGCGATGAGAAGTGGTTCGACAGCAAATGTCGCTGGAGCCAATGTTTCTACAGAAGCACTTGTCTGTTTGCCCAGATGACAAGTCCGCTTCTCGAAGTGTTGTCCCCAGCAACACTCCCTATTCATTTATTTTTCAGCATCCGCATTCAATAATTCTCACGTGTCTTCTGCTTTCCTTTAGCCAATAATCGTATACTAGAGCGAATTTGGGCATGTTGGTGTAGCACAGTGAAACACACAGCGCGAAACTACGACGGGGACACAGGAAGGAAACACACACAGCGCTGACTTACAACAGTTGATTAGATTAATTTTCTTAGCATATATACAGAAAACAGCCACACCAATGCGCATGTCAAAACAGATACGCTCCCTATCATCTTGGAAAATCCGATCGAAGAAATGCTAACTCTTTATTTGATAATATGACTGACGATGAACTAACACATTTATCACCCCACCTATGAATCATCTCAGCTTCGATAATCTCACGCACAAGCTTCTTACTATGTTTGCTTACGACATCAGCTTCATTGAAAATTGGCGCACACGTGCAGTCCTTACAGTGCAAAGCAAGAGGACCCCCCTGGGTGATTCCACGAGAGTTCGAACATCCCTGCCCTGTCGCAATTTTTGTTTTGCCTGAGTTTTTTATGTTATGTGGGCACATTCGAAGTGCACGGAACCGAAACTTTTATTTCCAAAAAACGCTACCGGCGCGCCAAAAAAATATTTGAAGGTGGCGGCGCCGGCCTCCTGTTTTTGCTCACTGCAATGTTTTCGGATTTCACGGCCGAATTTAACGAGAACTATAAATGATGTGTCGAAATTTTTTTGCTGCTTTTAGTACGCATTACTGTGAATTACATCCATGCTTTTTTATGCGGTCCTCAAAAAGAAGAAAATACGAAAAAATGGCAAACACGACCCAAATCAAAAAAGGTCCAAAGTTTGAGGCGCCTTGGCGCCTTTGCTATTTCAAACAGAATTTTGAAAACAATGTCAAATATAGAAAAGAGCCTTTGCAACATTTATACGGAAGATCAATTTCCTACAGGCAGCGCAAAAAAAAGAAAAAATAGTTAAAGAAGGAAACTTTTTCAAAAAAGTACATTTTCAAAAAATAAAATGAAAAAAACACCGGTCTCAATTTTGACGACCACTTTTTATCGAAGAGCGCTTATGTCAATGAACACACGGTTTTAATATCATATGTCCTCATTTGCTTTGTTTACGAGATTTAACGGGCCAAAATTACCCTTGCTTTGTGTGCTCACTTCAGTGCGACTGATGGTTGTTATTAGCTTGCATTGTGCGTAAATTTCAGTTTTATTTATTCTGGTGCAGCAAGACTTTGCTCTGGTAGCTTTCCGCCAAGAAAAATGTGTTCTCAGATTTTGTGTCTAGCGTGCGCGGGGGTGGGCTGCTGCCGCTCTCTGAAGGCCTAACGCGTACGCAGTTTGCAGCTTACAACCTCAACTTACCCCGCCAGTATTCGCTAATCAGAAGCACACGAGACACCGCAAATACATGGTTTAGGTCACTTTGCCAAAACTCTCCTTGCACACGGAACAAAGCATCTGTATGCAGCGAAGGCCAACTTGATCTGTAACTAAATGCCACAATCAGCAGGCGCGCTGTTATGCAGTTGTTTTCTCACTGCCTGCTTGCTTCCCTTCCATTACGTGCATTGTACGCTCTAACCATCTTCCCCATTCGACGCATACTGTGCCTAAACAACATTTGTAAAAAGTTTGCTCAATCATTACCGAGCCGTTCGTTTCACTTACCGCTATCACATGTTTTCGGCGTCGCAGATAACGTCTTCCTGTATCATCTCGACCTTTACCTCAGCGTTTCAACAGCCAGAAACGGCATGATTAAGCCATGAGTGGCCGAAGATGCCCAATTGATGATGTTTTGTTGCCACTTTACTAAAGTGTTTTCCCACGTCGAGGACAGTAGAGGTCATTGGTTGCGCGAGACGGATATTACCCTTAGTTTCGACAATGAGTGTGGCCTACAAATAATTATTACCGCCCAAAGCGCTTAGACACCCTTAGTCATCAAATGTTAAGCCGTGAGCAGTTCTGGAAAGGCATTCATGACAGCTGCGCAGATGTGAGATAATTTGTGCGGCGCCGTTCAGTATAAACGTTTCGACTTGCCCTAAGTTTAGAGCTGTTCACTACACGCGGTGCGCGCGGCCCATGGCTACGTCCGTAATTCTGTGCCGATTTTTTACGCGTTCACAAAAAGAAGATTGCTGAGGAAAACATTTTCGTTGCGCAAATTTTTTTTCTTTGCTCTTTTTGTTGTTGCCTACCTGCGAAGTCTGCTTGCATGGCTTTACGCTCCTCAAGGAAAAGCTGTCTACATCTAACCGCGATGAGGTAGACCAGGAATTTCTTCAGGAAGAAGAAGCGATTGATATCTTGAACAGGCGCGCCCATCTTTCCTCTGATGATTGTAGGCGAGGTTGTAGGCTGCAAAACGTTTACACGTTAGCCATTTAGAGGGCGGCAGCAGCCCACTTTCGCACACTCTAGAACTAAATAAAACCTGAAACACATTTTTCTTGACGAAAAGCCACCAGAGCAAGGTTTTGCTGCAGCAGAATAATTAAAACTGAGATTTACGCACAATGCAAGCTGATAACCACCATCAGTCGCACTGAAGTGAGCACACACTGCAAGGGTCATTTTGGCCCGTTATATCTCGTAAACAAAGCAAATCAGGACATATGATAGTAAAACCGTGTGTTCACTGACATAAGCGCTCTTCGATAAAAAATTGTTGTCAAGATTGAGACTGGAGTTTTTTTATTTTATTTTTTGAAAATGGTACTTTTTTGAAAAAAACTGGCTTCTTTTAACTATTTTTTTCTTTTTCTTGCGCTGCTTGTAGGAAAATGATCTTCCGTATAAATGTTGCAAAGGCTCTTTTCTATATTTGAGATTGTTTTCATGTTTCTGTTTGAAATAGCAAAGACGCCAAGGCGCCTTAAACTTATGACCCTTTTTTGATTTCGGCCGTGTTTGCCATTTTTTTCACATTTTCTTGTTTTTGAGGACGGCATAAAAAAAGCATGGATGTAATTCACAGTAATGCGTATTAAATCCAGCAAAAAAATGTTCGACACATCATTTATAGTTCGCGCTAAATTCGGCCGTGAAATCCGAAAACATTGCAGTGAGCAAGAACAGGAGGCCCACGCCGCCACCTTCAAATATTTTTTTGGCGCGCTGGTAGCGTTTCTTGGAAATAAAAGTTTCGGTTCCGTGCACTTCGAATGTGCCCACATAACATATACAAAACTCAGGCAAAACAAAAATTGCGACAGGGCAGGCATGTTCGATCTCTCGTGGAATCACCCCCCCGACCTTTCGCTACATTGCTAGCATGCTCTCTGAGTCTCTCATTTATAGATCGACCAGTTTGGCCGATGTACTGCTTCCCACAACTTAGCGGAATAGAATATACTATACCAACTGCGCAATGTTGAAAAGGAGCACGGTGCTTCTTTGTGCAAAAATTTCCCTCTTCATCACTTCTGTTGGGCTGCGTTAGCCTACACAACAACGCTAAGCTTTAGCGGGGCGGAAAATACAGTTGACACCTGCGATTTGTCAGCGATTCGTTTAAGATTATGTGCCAATTTGTGAGTGTACGGAATGACCACTCTCCTATATTTATTGCTTGGTTGTGGCTGCAGTGGTCACACCAGTTTTTGAGTAGTCCTTCAGCTACAGAAACCTGCACATGCATGGGATAGCCCGCCTGAGATAAGCGTTGTGTCTGAAGCTACACTGCCTCCATCATTAGATAGGGACATGACTTAGACAAGGCATTTCTAAAACAAAAACAAGCAACACTTCTTTTCACCAATTTCGAATGTGCAGACTGAAAAAGCAGCACCGGTTTAGCAGCCCTAGGATCATACCTCCAGCACACGTGCTCAGCACTAAAATTTAGCAGCGAGTCAAGAAAACGTAATTTACCATCAACTGGAACTTCGTGAGTTACCGTTAAAGGATCGAAACAATCCCGAGTCATGTTAAGGATGCCATCAAGATCCGATTCAAGTGAGGCACTGTTAGACTAAAAGAAATTCAGGTAATCGTCAACAAACCTAAAAACTTTTTTAACAGAACTCTAATAATAATATGTGGGGTTTAACGTCCCAAAACCACGATTTGATTATGAGAGACGCCGTAGTGGAGGGCTCCGGAAATTTCGACACCTGGGGTTCTTTAACGTGCACCCAAATCTGAGTACACGGGCCTCAAACATTTTCGCCTCCATCGAAAATGCAGCCGCCGCGGCCGCCGGGATTTTAACAGAACTCTGTTCAGTCCTTTTAGACAGGTCATTGTCAACATTGGCTAAGAAAAGATTACTTAGCACAGGTGCTATAGCTGACCCGATACACACGCCTTGCGTTTGCAAGTGCGCTTGTCCATCCCAAATTATGTAGGTAGATTTTAAATATAAGGATAAAACTTCTAAAAATCCATTAACATGAATCCCAGTGTCATTTTGAAAATTTACACACCCGTACTCGTCAACTGCCGCCTCAACGCTACGCAGTATACCATCCTGTGAAAGTGAATAATATAAATATTTCACATCTCAAGTGCTAACGTTTGCTACTACTGATAACTTTAGCTAAATCAGTAAGGTTCATAGAACTGCACAACTTTTTCCCTTCCAACACAACGCTTATCTCAGGCGGGCTATCCCATGCATGTGCAGGTTCCAGTAGCTGAAGGACTACTCAAAAACTGGTGCGACCATTGCAGCCACAACCAAGCAATAAAAACAGGAGAGTGTTCATTCCGTACATTCACAAATTGGCACATAAACGAATCGCTGACAAATCGCAGGTGCCAAATGTATTTTCCGCCCCGCTAAAGCTAGCCTCGGTGTGTAGGCTAACGCAGCCCAACAGAAGTGGTGAAGAGGGAAATTCTTGCACAAAGAAGCACCGTGCTCCTTTTCAAGATTGCGCAGTTGGTATAGTTTATTCTATTCCGCTAAGCTGTGGAAAGCAGTACATCGGCCGAACTGGCCGATGTATAAATGAGAGATTCCGAGACCATGCTAGCAATGCAACGAAAGGTCAGGGGTGTCTTCTTGCTTTCCACTGTAAGGACTGCACGTGTGCGCCAATTTTCAATGAAGCTGATGTCGTAAGCAGACATAGTAAAAAGCTTGTGCGTGAGGTTATCGAAGCTGAGATGATTCATACGTTGGGTGATAAATGTGTTAGTTCATCGTCAGTCATGTTATCAAATAAAGAGTTAGCATTTCCTCGATCGGATTTTCCAAGATGATAGGGAGCGTATCTGTTTTGACATGCGCATTGGTGTGGCTGTTTTCTGTATATATGCTAAGAAAATTTATCTAATAAACTGTTGTGTCGTAGTTTCACTCTGTGTGTTTCACTAATCGTATACTATTCGACTTTTAACAGCATTTTCAGACACTTGACAACACAATCTCTTAAGTTTTTGCTGCATTGTTTTATAAGTGTATAAATGAAAGCTCGTGTTTGAAGCCTTTTACGCTTTTAGGTTCGTGTTCGTGGAGCTCGAAGGTGTTCTCATTGCACCCTAGTGTCCCGTCCCCTTTAAGTCTGACAGTATTTCGTTTACTGATAAAAAACGCAGTTTTTATCAATATCTTAAGTGGATCATTGACAGTACGTCCGCTCGTAGAGGTGACGACTGCATATTTCCTTCCCACAGAGTAGGGTAGCAAACCAGATGTGCGTCTGGTTAACCTCCATGCCTTTTCTTCCTTTCCTCCTCCTCCTCCTCATCCGAGCAGGTGACGAGTGTTACGTCGACCACGAAGGCTGGTTCTACCTCGTACAACGACTGAGTGAGTTTATTTACTGTCGGAACGCAAAGATGGCGCCTGCAGAATTTGAAGCAGTCCTACTAAAGTGCGCCCATGTGAAGGACTGCGCTGTCGTGGGCCTGCCGCACCTGCAGGCTGGACAGCTGCCTCACGCCGTGATCGTGCCAGAGTGACAGTAGACACCTTGGCCCAGAGCACTACGTCAGATTTGTTGCTGGTTGGTGCGAGAGCAATTTATGTGTTATTCCGAAGCGATGACCCATGTGCTTTCATTCGTGTTTGCCGCGCAGCTTGCGCGTGTATGAAAGACGCTTGCTGGTCCTCTGTACAAAATCGGTGACTGAGCACCTTGCGAAGTTGTATGCGCAGAGACCTTGGTCGGGTTGCGAATACAGTTTCGGAGCCGTTTGTACGGTACCTGCTTTCCTGCACACAACGTGACGGAGTATGAGTAGCGGCTCTCGCTTATCTAATTCAAAAATAAATTTGACATCCAAGCGTCTGTAACGCTTTTTCCCCATCTCAGCCTCACCTCCTCCACAAAGCTACGAGAAAATCTATACATATTTCTCAGAAACAAAAGCCTCCACGTTGACGAAGAACTTGTCCTAGTACGGGACTCTAACCCGGGACTAACGCCTTTCAGTGGCATTCACTTTACCAGGGTAGAGCAGCTGCCCCGGAAAGGCGTTGGTCCCGAGAAAGCGCGTGACGAAGAGCACTGCGCCTAGTCTCGTTGTTTATCTACCTGCCCTGTATACATTGTATGAATCATCAATGCCCCTTCCGTCACCTTGTTGTTTGTTTATGACTTATACTATATTGGAATCCTTACGTTTATGTGCGCGCTTACACAGGCAGGACTAATCCTGCAAGGATGCACAACTACCAATTGAATTTGGCGGAAGTTAATTTTCTTTGGTTTTTTAACACGAAAGTGTTTGATGCCGGGGTCCACCAAGTACTTCCGTTACCGGATATGACGTTCATAAAATGGACGCCAACGGGTGAGAAAGAAAAAGATCCGCCGCTAGGAATCGAACCCACGACGCTGCGGCCGCGACGGCAAGCGTCCGACGCTAAACCAGCTTGGCAAATACTGGACACCTCACGACGCGCCTTATATCTTTCACACATTCTCTCTCGCACGCTGCTCTCTGTTGGATGTGTAGATAGGCGGGGCGGAGCGGGGGATGGTGCCGCCGTCTGTGAGAGGTGAAAAGAAGTAATGCCTCACTATCGACACTTATTAGTGCTTACTCCGACATTGCGTGCGATATTGGAGGTCACGGTTAAAGCATCTCGATACCAGCGAGGGACACTGCCCGCGGTAGCGCCGCCGAGGCAATCTAGACGCAGTTACGTTCTTTGCCTTTCGCTTCGTGTGAGCGTGCCCCGGCCCATGGGAGTAGTGGAGCTTCCACATGTCGCAACGGGATTTCTCCACCGCCGACTACTTTGATTGCGAGAGCACAGGCTAACAAAACTGCTGCAATACGTGTTGCGGAAAGGACATTATTTCGACGGGGGCGAATGTCGTATCTTGGTGGAGCGAGACAGAGGCCAGCGGGACGCACGCGTTTTCGGCTCGAGCTAAGAACCTCTACGAACTAGGCGTCAACATGGGTGCATCCACGCCAATCGGTGCTATAGCTGCCAAACACGAATAGACATTGTACAAGCTCTCATATATCATTACAGAATAAGCACTACTTGTGTGTAGATACGTTTTACTTTCGTGTTCTACCGATTCCTATGACGGAGGGATCAGCCATGTTTTTTTAGATGCGAAGCATCTCTTGCTCGGGGGTGTCTCGCGGCATGGGCCTCGTCGTCCGCACTCACACTACGCATGCGCAACTCTCCTCCTTCCCTCTCTCCAACAGCTCTCGTTAACCTCTCCAATTCTTTCCCAGCACCTGCTTGCGCTTCTCCTGCGTTCGCGCTTCTGCTCTCGCGGCGCATGCGCTACTCACCTCCTCTAGTTTCCTATCCTTCAAGCGGGTAGAGCTCTGCGCGCGTTGTCCAGCGCTTGCTTCGGTTTACTCCTCTGAAATGCGGGCTCGACATGCCGCGGGCTCTGAATGCGGGCTCGACAACGCCGCGATGAGCGCCAGAGCATACGCGTCCCCTCGCCCTCTCTCTTCTCCTACGCTGGCCCCCCTCGCGCGCCTGTCGACCGCATTCCGCGCTTGCCCTGTGAGAATTATCGGCCAGGCTAGAGGGAAGACACGTTCCACGACGCGAGGTCGGTAGCATGCCCAACGAACGCCAACGGAACGCGATCGTGCAAATGCTCCGGCTTCGCATCGCCTCATGGTCCCCTTTCGCGGGAGATGGTGTAATTTGTTTTTTCATCCACTTCCGTTTCTCTTTTCCGTATCATTTTAATTTTGTAATTATTCATGCCAATTACTTCAACACTAATTGCGTTTTCTGGTTTTGTATGGTTGTGACTAAAAAACCATTTAGCCCTTTCATCCCCCCCTCACTTTCTTTCTGCGTTTAATTAAACCTTAGCCGCAAGTGCAATGATACACTGTCGTCATGTTTCTATCTGTCATTCGTCTTCCGTGCGCTGCTCAAGTGAACCAACCTAGAGCTGCAGCGCAAAGCTATTAGCCCTAGTCACCAATGAGCGCCGCAACAAAATAGCGAAATGCGGCACTTATGTTTTCAAACAAGGCGCTACCGAGTGTCGGGCCACTGACCCCCTGAATACAGCGTTTCGGATGCTAGTGGCCATTTCGCCGCTCCTGTAAGCAGCCATTTGTGTAGTCACTGTTGAACCTTCACTACACTCATTTTTTGATAGGTTTACATCATGTCCTCATGTCCAAAGTGTCTTCTTCGAAACCTTTTTTTTTCTGTTACAGAGAACGCGCCGAAAGAACTTCAGCTCGAAGGCGGTGTCACGCTCGTTGACTCGATACCGCGCAACACGCTTGGGAAGTTGGTGAGGCGCGAGCTGCTGAATTGGGTGCTCGAGATCCATCGCCAACGCAAACTTTAGCGATGCTCCGGATTACCACATGGCACATGCTAGGGTGCATACTACAGCGGTTACTCAAATTACCATAAGATTATAGAATGGGATTCACGAAGTATCATTGAAATAAATTGCACGCTCTAAAGCCACTGAAACGGTAGAATTGGTGCACATGTTAGCTTTCTTTCCTTCTTCAAATTAGGATGAAAACAAAGTGATGCTAGTTGAGTACTTGCTTACGATCCTGGATTTCAGAAGTTCCAACTAAAAAATAACAGGCTTCACATTTACATGTGTATAATAAAGGTTCTGATGCGGCACTATGCCAAGAGCGTCACTGAAGCGCCAATTTAAAGAAACCTTTAAAACGAGTTGGGCGGCCGCCTCAATAAACACCACACTTCTTATTTATTAAAACGGAAAGGCAAGTATACGAGGATCATGGAAACTGATACGCAGGAAAAAAAAAAAAGCTAACGGAAATGCTTGTGTTCGTCCTTTCATTCTCTTTTTCACGTATCCGTAGCGCTTACTGATCATGGACGCTATTTGCGCAAGATATAAGGAGAGTTAGTACGTAGACGTATTAAAATTTGCATAATATTCGCGGTTGCACAAATAAAACTGATTCCTGCGTAATATCCGACATGATGCTCGGTTTTCATTCAGAATATTGTCACGTGGTAGTGACGTCGAAGAAGACGGGAGTCAGCACGTCCGAGATGAAATTGTTTATTTGGCCGAACTTGTGGCCGGGAGACTGAGTCAAACTACAGCAATACGCTGATAGCGGCGAACAGAGCGTCGACCGTCGATCAAGTAACAAGCGGTCAAGCGCGTCGGCTTTTATACAGGCGCTATGGAACTTTCCAGCAATATCGCTGGTGGCGGTGTTATCTCTCGACAAAGCTGGAACATTTGCGTGCGGCGCGCAATCTTAACAAAACGATCTACTAAAATCGTGAAGCTTCTCGAACACTGCTTCGCGGCCAGCATCGAGCGTTGATAACCGTCCTTGCTGGTCAAACTCGAACACATCAAAATAAAAGAAGAAGCGGGCGTGGCATTGCCCCCCTCTGAAAAAGCGTCGTCCCGATGCTTGCAACAGAACATGGAAAGGAAAAAAACAAGTGCATACACAAATAAATTACAATAACAAAGAAAAAAGTACAGTCCCCAGGTTCGCTAACGCGCAAAAAACGGCTTAAGGCGCCCGACATGGACGACTTCAGGTCGTGCGCGGCGTCGCTGGGAGTTCGTAATGCCATCCGGGACGACCTCGCAGTCAAGAGCGCCGTGCCGTCGAAGCACCTTGTATGGGCCGAAGTATCGCCGAAGAAGTTTTTCACTGAGCCCACGTCGACGTATCGGCGTCCAGACCCACACACGGTCACCTGGTTGGTACTCCATGTGGCGTCGTCGAAGATTATAGTGACGGCTGTCGACCCTCTGCTGGTTCTTGATATGCAGGCGGGCGAGCTGTCGAGCTTCTTCGGCGCGTTGCAAATAGGCGGCAACGTCGAGATCGTCTTCGTCGGTGGCGGTTGGTAGCATTGCGTCGAGCGTCGTTGCCGGGCTCCTTCCGTAGACCAGCTTGTACGGCGTCATTTGCGTCGTTTCTTGCATGGCCGTGTTGTATGCGAAGGTCACATACGGAAGGATGGCATCCCACGTCTTGTGTTCGACGTCGACATACATGGCCAGCATGTCGGCGATGGTCTTGTTTAGCACTTCAGGTCGCACTTTAGGAAACACCACGCTATCGGCAGCAGCTGCACTGCCGTGTAATTATCAAGATTCACGAGCCTCGCAATTTCGAGCGAGCTGTTCCGCAGCGCCGTCAGCAGCACATTAATCGAACAAATCTCGTTGAAGACGTTCGCTATGTTCTCTCGTTGCGAGAAGGACGCCTCACCGATACACGTCATGACCTTGAATATGGCGTCGCAAGAAAAACCGCTGTAGTGTCAGTTCCCCAGTTGCTACCGTCGTCTGTGCACCGAGAACGGCGTATTTTACCGCCGCTGGAAGCTGCTCGTGGTACACCGGAAGTGCAAATACAAAAGGCGGGGGCACGACGTCTTGTCTCCTACTTCCTTGAGCGTGCACGTTCATGATGTCGATGACCGTCCTGCCAAGCCCGCGGTGTCTGTGAACTCCCCTGCACCGTCAGCCAGGTTTGAACAAACGATGATGATGATGATGATATGTGGTGTTTAATGGCGCAAGGGCCAATTGATGGCCAAAGAGCGCCAGTTCATGAGACAAAGGATGTGAACAATGGTTGCGGTAAGTAGCTGTATAGGGGCCTTAAAAGTCCTCGCGCTAAAGGCGGGTAAAACATATATATATATATATATATATATATATATATATATATATATATATATATATATATATATATATATATATATATATATATATATATGATATATGATTATATATATATATATTTTAAAATCATGAGAGTGACGTGAAATAAGTGTAGTGGAATGAATGACAAGTGGTCGCAAGAATAAAACTATGAAGATATGACATCAGCATCATTGCCTCGTCAATGCCCTTGAGTCCAAGGGCCGCGAGGCAAGTGCTGTCTTTAATGTATTCCCCGCAGCAGCGACCTCTGCTTAGAGGCCGTGCTACGGTTCACCTTGATATATGACATGAAAACTCTGTACATCGTTTAAAAAAGCAGACAGTGACTGATATGTAAAAAGCGGGTCCCTACCAATGAACATTGAAGGATGAAGTGGAAATTGCTGTCGGTAGGGTAATGAAAAGTGCTTTTTTCTGATAGCGTCGAGTTCCTTGCACTGGATAAGGATGTGAAGGACAGTGAGTGGCTGGCCACATCTATCACACAAAGGTGACTCGCCACCGGACAGAAGGTGTGTGTGTGTACTGTATGCGTGACCAATCCTAAGTCTGCAGAGTGTAACTTCTGTGTGGCGTGATTTCGATATTGGCGGCCAATCACCCATATGCTGTTTGACAACGTGTAGCTTATTTCGTGTATGCATATCCCATGTAGTCTGCCAAAAGGCTCTGAGCTTTCTTTTCAGGAAGTGTTTTAGGTCTAATGGGGGAATAGCTAAGGCTGTATTGTTGATGATGATTAGTGGGGTTTTGTGGCGCAAGGGCCATGGGTGGCCAAAGAGCGCCATGTCTATTATGTGGCGTTAGCGATGACCAATGATTACGATGACCGAGTGTATTGCGGCTGTATAGAGGCCTAAAATCACGTGCTTTAAAGAAGCGTAAAAGATGTGTATACAGTATAAAATTATGGCAGTGATAAATGGTGTGATCTATGGGTGTGGGATAAATGACGAGTGATCATGGTATTTACAAGTGAGAGGCGGGATAACAGCACGAGTGCTTCCTCAAGGCCTTTGCGCCCAAAGGCCGCGAGGCAGGTGCTTCCTTTGATAGAGTTACCGCAGCAGGAGCCTCAGTCATGAGGCCGCGCTACGGAGCGCCTGGAAAAATAACGTTGAAGTTATGGACATCTTTGATGATATGTGGTGTTTAATGGCGCAAGGGCCAATTGATGGCCAAAGAGCGCCAGTTCATGAGACAAAGGATATGAACAATGGTTGCGGTAAGTAGCTGTATAGGGGCCTTAAAATTCCTCGCGCTAAAGGCGGGTAAAACATATATATATATATATATTAAAATCATGAGGGTGACGTGAAATATGTGTAGTGGAATGAATGACAAGTGGTCACAAGAATAAAACTATGAAGATATGACATTAGCACGAATGCCTCGTCAATGCCCTTGAGTCCAAGGGCCGCGAGGCAAGTGCTGTCTTTAACGTATTCACCGCAGCAGCGACCTCTGTTTAGAGGCCGTGCTACGGATCACCTTGATATATGACATGAAAACTGGGTACATCGTTTAAAAAAGCAGACAGTGACTGATATGTAAAAAGCGGGTCCCTACCGATGAACATTGAAGGGTGAAGTGGAAATTGCTGTCTGTAGGGCAATGAGAAGTGCTTTTTTCTGATAGCATCGAGTTCCTTGCACTGGATGAGGACGTGAAGGACCGTGAGTGGCTGACCACATCTATCACACAAAGGTGGCTCGCCACCGGACAGAAGGTGTGTGTGTGTACTGTATGTGTGACCGATCCTAAGTCTGCAGAGTGTAACTTCTGTGTGGCGTGATTTAGATACTGGCGGCCAATTACCCAGATGCGGTTTGACAACGTGTAGCTTATTTCGTGTATGCATATCCCATGTGGTTTGCCAAAAGACTCTGAGCTTTCTTTTCAGGACGTGTTTTAGGTCTAGTGGGGGAATAGCTAAGGATGTATTGTGACTGTTTTCGTGGGCGGATGCTGCTAGCTGGTCCGCCAACACGTTGCCTTGTATCTCGCGGTGCCCTGGCACCCAGCACACTACGACATGTTGTTCGAGTGCGTAGATCGTGCTTAAAAGAGAATACAGCGAGACAAAGACGGGGTTTTTGTGTCTTTTCAGACTTTTTAAAGCTTTTACCACGCTTAGAGAATCTGTGTAAATCACTGCCTTTTGTAGTTTTAATTGTTGGATGTGTTTAACGGCCGCAAGTATCGCGTAAGCTTCTGCTGTGAAGATACTTGATTCTGGGTGTAGAATACCGGAATCTGTAAAGGATGGCCCAACGGCTGCGTAAGACACAGAAGTATTGGACTTTGAGGCGTCCGTAAAGAATTCTGCACAAGTGTATTTGTGTTGTAGTTCAAGGAAGTATGTACGGATATGTGCGATAGGCGCGTGTTTCGTTACTTCCATGAAAGAAAGGTCGCAGTCTATAAGGTGCCACCGCCACGGCGGTAGTTGTGCAGCGGGAGCCAATAGACAGTGTTCGAAAAGTGGCACACCCGTTTCCTCAGCCAAGCCCCTCACACGAAGTGAGTAGGGCTGTCGCACCGAAGGACGGTGGTCGAAAAGGGCAGAACTAGATAAATCATTTATTGTGGGGTGTGAGGGGTGTTCTTTGTCTGCGTTCACTTTGAGATAGTATACAAACGACATGTAGGATCGCTGCAGGTGGAGCGACCACTCGTTCGATTCGACGTAGAGGCTTTCCACGGGGCTGGTGCGAAAAGCACCCGCAGAAAGACGAATGCCCAAGTGGTGGACAGGGTCAAGCATCTTCAAGGCGCTTGGTGTCGCAGACTGATGTATTATCGCCCCATAATCTAGGCGCGTGCGTACAAGGCTTTTATAAAGGTTCATCAGGCACTTCCTGTCACTACCCCACGTGGTGCGTGACAACACTTTTAGAATATTCATGGTTTTAATGCACTTGTTTTTATGTACTTAATGTGCGGTATGAACGTAAGCTTTGTGTCTAGAATTAGCCCTAGGAACTTGTGCTCTGTTTTTACCAACAGACGCTGACCATGTAGGTCAATGTCTGGATCGGGATGAAAGCCTCTTTTTCTGGAGAATAGGACGCAAGTGCTCTTTTGTGCATTCAGCGTAAACCCATTCTCGTCTGCCCATTTAGAGACCTTGTTCAAGCCCAGCTGGACCTGCCGCTCACAGATTGAAAGGTTGCACGACTTATAACCGATCTGCACGTCGTCCACATATGTGCAATAAAACATGTTCCGTGGAATGTACAGACGTAGCGAATTCATTTTTATAATAAAAAGTGTGCAACTCAGGACACCACCTTGCGGCACTCCAGTTTCCTGGACAAATATTCTGGACAAGACGTTACCCACTCGAACACGGAATGTGCGATTGGACAAATAGCTTTCGATTATGGTCAGCATCTTTCCTCGGACACCTAAGTGTGAGAGGTCTCGCAGTATGCCAAAGCGCCATGTGGTGTCGTAAGCCTTTTCCATATCGAGGAACACCGAAAGAAAGAATTGCTTGTGGACAAAAGCGTCGCGAATTTGTGCCTCGATACGGATAAGGTGGTCAGAGGTAGATCTACCCTCTCGAAAACCGCACTGGTATGGGTCGAGTGATTTGTTTGCTTCGAGGAAATGTATAAGTCGGCGGTTTATCATCTTTTCAAAAAGTTTACACAGGCAGCTTGTTAGTGCAATGGGCCTGTAGCTCGTAACGGAGGATGGGTCCTTGCCCTGTTTTAAAATCGGAATAATAATGGCTTCCTTCCAGGCCGAGGGGATCTCGCCGGAAGACCAAACAGCATTATACAGTGAGAGGAGGGCTTTTTGAGTTTCAGATGGCAGGTGTTTCAACATTTCATATACAACACGGTCGGAGCCTGGGGCGGAATTATTGCAGCAGTTAAGCGATGCTTGTAGCTCAGCAATGCAGAAAGGTTCATTGTATGCTTCGTGTTTTGTGGACTTGCGCTCTAATTTCTGTTTTTCTATTCTTGTTTTGTATCTTTGGAAAGCTTCACTATAGTGCGACGAGCTCGACACCTGTTCGAAGTGTACACCTAGGAAGTTCGCCTGGTCTTCCAAGCTGTCGCCTTGTGTGTTTACTAGAGGAAGTGAATGTGCTTGTCGGCCTGCTACCCTGCTAACCATGTTCCAGACTTTGGCCTCCTGTGTATATGAATTAATGCCCGATAAAAACTTCTGCCAACTTTCCCTTCTGGCCTGTCGGCGCGTTCTCCTACCTTGGGACTTTATGTTCTTGAAACTGTCAAGATTCTCGGCTGTCGGAGAGTCCCTAAGCAACCTCCATGCTTTGTTTTGTTTTTTCCGTGCATTTCGACACTCAGTGTTCCACCACGGGACACGTCGTTTCCCGGGCAGTCCACTTGTTTGTGGGATGCACTTAGTTGCAGCATCCGTGAGAAAAGCTGTAAAGTACTCTACGGCTGCATCTATGCTTAAACCACACATATCAGTCCAATTTAAGCGAGTAACTTTACGAAACTCTTCCCAATCGGCTTTGTCAATATGCCATTTGGGATCCTGTGGGGGACAATCATACATTATTGGTGAGCTCAGAACTATTGGAAAGTGGTCGCTTCCATAAGGATTATTACCGACTTTCCATTTGAATAGAGGTAGAAGTGATGGAGATGTAATGGTAAGATCTATGGACGAGTAGGTATTGTTGGCGAGGTTATAATATGTTGGCTCTTTCTGATTCAACAGACACGCACCGGACGTGAAGAGGAACTGTTCAATCAGACGACCTCGCGCATCGCAGCGAGGGTCACCCCATAGACTATGTGCATTAAAGTCCCCAAGGACCAGGTAAGGTTCTGGGAGTTCATTTATTAAAGACTGAAATTCTTGTTTTTGTAGGTGGTATTGTGGCGGTATGTATAGAGAGCAAATGGTGATGAGTTTATCTAGAAGAACTGCTCGAACAGCCACTGCTTCCAGGGACGTCTGTAGTGATAGATGTGTACATGCTACTGATTGGTTGACTATAATGGCTACACCGCCGGATGATACCGTGGCATCATCTCGGTCCTTTCGAAAAATGAGGTAGTTTCGTAGAAAGTTTGTGTGTTGTGCTTTTAAATGTGTTTCTTGCACACACAGCACTTTTGGATTGAGTTCGTGAAGGAGTTCTTGAATGTCATCGAGGTTTCGAAGAAGGCCTCGGATGTTCCACTGTAATATTTGTGTGTACATATTAATCATACAACGGTGCTGTGTGCACAATAAGGAACTGTGGAGTGTTCAAGTGAAACACTGTTTCAGGAGGCAGGACGGTCGTCCGGCCCCGTAATTGGCTTTTTTGTTTTCTTGGCGCGGTCCAGAGAACTGCGCCAGTGTTTCGGCACCAATGGTGCCGATACCGTGTCCATTGCCTCCTCGGAGGCACTGGATGCCCGCACGGTCGGGCTAGTGGCTCGAGTTTCGGGCCTCGCCTGGTGAGACGAGGCCTTGAGACCCGACGGCCCTGGAGTCGCCGGTCCCTGTTCGCGAGTTGGCGGTGTAGACTTAACTACTGCCGCCTTAGGGGCAGGTGCCACAGCCGACCGGTCGCTCTGCGCAGACCGAAGGAGTGGCGGCGGCCGATGCGACGCGGCCCCCCGGCGCGCCGCATCAGCGTAAGGTGTGGTGTGAAAAGGTGAGCACCTCTTACGTGCTTCACGGAAAGAAATGTTTTCTTTTACCTTGAGGGTGATTATGTCTTTCTCTCTTTTCCAGTTTGGACAGGATCGCGAGTAGGCTGCATGATCGCCGTCACAATTGACGCAGTGGGGTGTGCTTGTACAGTTTTCAGAGGGATGGCCTTGGCCTCCACATCTTGCGCAAGTTTCTTGACCACGGCAGCTCTGCGAACCATGGCCGAATCGCTGGCATTTGAAGCATCGCCTCGGATTTGGGATGTACGGGCGGACGGCTAGTTTTATGTATCCTGTTTCAATGGTTTGTGGTAGATCGCTGGATTCGAAGGTTAGTATGAGATGCTTCGTCGCTATTTCTTTGTTGTCGCGTCTGATTATGATTCGTTTCACATCGGTGACATTTTGGTCTTTCCACCCTTCTAGAAGTTCTTGTTCCGATAATTGAAGGAGATCTACTTCTGAGACGACTCCGCGTGTGGTATTCATTGATCGGTGAGGTGAAACAGATATTGGGATGTTGCCAAAGGTTGCTAGACCACCAAGTTTGTCGTAGTGGTGCTTTTCAGGGAGCTCAAGCAGAAGGTCACCGCTAGCCATCTTAGTTACCTTGTAGCCTGGCCCAAAGACTTCGGTCAGAGACTTTGCCACAACAAATGGGGAAATCGATCTGGCTTGTTTGTCTGTAGCTTCACTATGGATTACGTGGAATTTCGGATAGGAGGTTCTCGGTCGGTTGAAACATGTTAGTTCTTCGGTGCGTACCCTCTTCTGACGGAGACGATCAAGTAGGCGGGGAAATGAGGGTGTTCCCATGATAGTTTTGTTTGTTTCGGCAGCAATGGCGGCCACCCACCATGGAGTCCAACTAGGGGACGCTGAAGCACTTTGATGTATAAGGCTACAGACGCCAGCCGTACAGTGCCGCTATAACCTAATATAACTACTCAAGCGAGAGTAACTACACAAGGTTAACCCTTGCCGCCAGGAAAAATCGGAAGTAACGAGAAGGGAGGAGTAGACAGGAAAGACTTAAAGTGAGAGAGAAAGACGAAGATGAGGGGAGAGAGACAGGAAAAGGCGACTGCCGATTTCACCTCGGTGGGTCAGCCCAGGGGTGCCGTCTACGTGAAGCCGGGGCCAAAGGGGTGTGTTGCCTCTGCCGGGGGGCCTTAAAGGTCCAATCACCCGGCGTCGGCTCAACCCCCAGGATCCCCTTTTCCCCGGACACGGCAAAGCCACGCACGGCGAGGCGTGGGAGGGATCGAAACCCCCCGTTAGCTCGGGTCCGTGGTGTCGCTACACACCAAACGCCTGCTTGCGCAGACGCCCCTGCGGGGTATGGACATCTTTGAGAAATTCGAAGAGAGACTGATATTTAAAAAGTGGTTCTCTGCCAATGAACATACCGGGATGAAGTGGTAGGGTGTGGAGTACAGTTAGTGGATCACCACAGTGATCACACAGAGGTGGATCGCCTCCGGACAAAAGATATGAATGTGTACTATGTGTGTGGCCTATCCTCAGTCTGCAAAGTGTAACTTCTGTGTAGCGTGACTTCGATACCGGCGGCCAATTGCCCAGATGCGGTTTGACAAGGTGTAGCTTATTTCTTGTCTGCGTATCCCATGTGATCTGCCAAAAGGCCCTGAGCTTTCTTTTGAGGAAGGGTTTTAAGTCTAGTGGGGGAATAGCTACGAGTGTATTGGGACTGTTTTCGTGGGCGGATACTGCTAGGTGATCCGCCAACACGTTGCCTGGAATCTCGCGGTGCCCTGGCACCCAGAACACTACAACATGTTGTTCGAGTGTGTATATAGTGCATAAAAGAGAGTATAGCGAGACAAGGACAGGGTTCTTGTGTTTTTTCAGTTTTTAAAGCTTTTACCATGCTTAGGGAATCCGTGTAAATAACTGCCTTTTGTAATAATAATAATAATATGTGTTGTTTAATGGCGCAAGGGCCATTGATGCCCAAAGAGCGCCAAGACATTATAGGGAAAATGAACAATGGTTATGTTAAGTGGCTGTATAGGAGCCTAAAATTCCACGCGCTAAAGGCGGGTCAAAACATAAGTAATAAAATCATGGGAGTGACGTGAAACATGTGCACAGAGAATGAATAACAAGAGGTCGTGATGATAAAATAATGAGGGTACGTCGTGAGCACGAATACCTCCTCAAGGCCTTTGAGGCCAAAGGCAGGGAGGCCAGTGCTTTTTTTGAAATAACTACCGCAGCAGCGGCCTCTGTGGAGAAGCCGTGCTGTGGTTGCCAGGGTAAATAACATTGAAACTATGTATATCTTTGAAATAATGAAAGAGCGAGTCTTGTTTAAAAATAGGTTCCCTGCCTAAGAACATTGAAGGGTGAAGTGGGAGATGTTGGCAGTATGATGGGAAATGTTTTTCTCTAATATCTTCTAGATGCGCGCATTGAAGCAGGATGTGCAGGACAGTAAGTGGCGCGCCGCATTTTTCACACATGGGTGGGTCACCACCGGACAGAAGGTGTGCGTGTGTACTGTGTGTATGTCCTATTCTAATTCTGCAAAGTCTGACTTCTGTGTGACGTGACTTTGATACCGGTGACCAAATGCCAAGACGCGGCTTGATGACGTGTAGCTTATTTTGTTTGTGCCTATCCCATGTATTCTGCCAAAAGGCCCTGAGCTTTCTTTTGAGGAGGGGTTTTAGATCTAGTGCAGGGACGGCTGTCGATGTATTAGGACTGTTTTCGTGGGCGGATGCAGCTAGCTGGTCCGCCAACACGTTGTCTTGGATCTCGCGGTGCCCTGGCACCCAGCACACTACGACACGCTGTTTGAGAGCGTAGACCGTGCATAGGAGTGTGTAGAGGGAGATGAGGACTGGGTTTTTGTGTTTTTTGAGTTTTGAGGGCTGTTACCACGCTTAGGGAATCGGTGTATATAACTGCCTTTTGTAGTTTTAATTGTTTAATGTGTTTAACGGCCGCAAGTATCGCGTAAGCTTCTGCCGTGAAGATACTTGAATCAGGGTGCAGAATACCGGTATCCGAAAAGGATGGACCAACGGCTGCATAAGACACAGAACTATTGGTCTTTGAGGCGTCTGTAAAAAATTCTGGACAAGTGTAGTTGTAGTTCGAGGAAGTATGCACGGATATGTGTAATAGGCGCGTGTTTTGTAACTTCCACGAAAGATATATCGCAGTCAATACGCTGCCACTACCACGGCGGGAGTTGTGCAGCGGGAGCCATTAGACAGTGTTCAAGAAGTGGCACACCCGTTTCCTGAGCTAGGCCCCTCACACGAAGTGAATAGGGCTGTCTCACTGACGGACGATTGTCAAAAAGTGTAGAGCTAGACAAATCATTGACAGTAGAGTGTGAGGGGTGTTCGTTGTTTGCGTGCGCCTTGAGAAAATATGTGAACGATATGTAGGATCTCTGCAGGTGGAGCGACCACTCATTGGATTCAACGTAGAGGCTCTCTACGGGGCTCGTTCGAAAAGCGCCCGTAGAGAGACGGATGCCCAAATGGTGGATAGGGTCAAGGATCTTCAAGGCGCTCTGTGTTGCAGACTGATAAACAACGGCCCCGTAGTCTAGGCGCGTTCGAATGAGGCTTTTATACAGGTTCATTAGGCATTTCCTGTCACTGCCCCATGAAGTGCGCGACAACACTTTTAGGATATTCATAGTCTTCATGCACTTATTTTTTATGTATTTGATGTGTGCTATAAAGGTGAGTTTAGAGTCCAGAATGACGCCTAGAAACTTATGCTCCACCTCTACAGGTAACCGCTGACCATGCAGGTCAATTTCGGGATTTGGGTGGAGGCCTCTCTTTCTAGAAAAGAGAACACAGGTGCTCTTTTGTGGATTTAAGCGGAACCCATTATTATCTGCCCATTGGGACACCTGGTTCAGGCCGAGCTGGACCTGCCGCTCACAAATGGCGAGACTGCAAGATTTAAACGCTATTTGGATGTCGTCAACATACGTGCAATAAAACATAGTTCGTGGGATACAAAGATGCAACGAGTTCATTTTTATGATGAAAAGTGTACAGCTGAGCACACCATCCTGTGGAACGCCGGTTTCCTGCACGAACGGTCGTGACAAAGCATTTCCAACCCGAACACGGAATGTGCGGTTTGACAGGTAACTTTCAATTATATTTAACATTCGGCCACGTATGCCTAAGTGTGAGAGGTCTCTCAGTATGCCAAACCGCCACGTCGTATCATAAGCCTTCTCCATATCAAGGAACACAGAGAGGAAGAATTGTCTGTGGACAAAAGCCTCGCGGATTTGTGCCTCAATACGTACGAGGTGGTCAGTGGTGGATCGACCTTCTCGGAAGCCGCACTGATATGGATCAAGCAGCTTGTTTGATTCTAGGAAATGTGTTAGGCGACAGTTAATCATCTTCTCAAATAATTTACAAAGGCAGCTTGTTAATGCTATGGGCCTGTAGCTGGAAACACTAGATTGATCCTTTCCCTGTTTCAGAACAGGGATTACAATGGCCTCTTTCCAGGCAGAGGGAATCTCGCCGGAAGTCCATACAGCGTTATAGAGGCAGAGGAGAGTTTTCTGTGTTTCGTAGGGTAAGTGTTTAAGCATTTGGTATATAACACGATCAGATCCTGGGGCAGATTCATTACAGCAGTTAAGCGCTGCTTGCAGTTCAGCTAAGTTGAATGGTTCGTTGAAGGATTCGTTTTTTGCACATTTTCTTTCTAACTTTTGCCTTTCTATAGTTGTTTTGTGTCGTTTGAACGTGTCGGAGTAGTGCGTAGAGCTGGACATACGTTCAAAATGTGCACCAAGAGAGTCTGCTTGGTCTTCCAGACTGTTGCCATCTGTGTTTACTAAAGGAAGTGAATGTGTTTGTTTGCCTCTTACCCTATTTACCCTGTTCCACGTCTTAGCCTCGTCTGTGTATGAGTTAATACCTGATAAATACTTCTGCCAGCTCTCTCTTCTTGCTTGTCGGCGTGTTCGCCTGCCTTGGGACTTGATCTGTTTAAAATTGATAAGATTCTCAGCAGTAGGGGAGTCGCGAAGTATCCCCCACGCTTTGTTTTGCTTTCTTCGAGCGTTCCGGCAATCGTCGTTCCACCATGGGACACGACGTTTGGAGACAATGCCACTTGATTGAGGAATGGATTTCGAAGCGGCGCCAATAATAAAAGCGGTAAAAAACTGAACAGCAGCACCAATTTCCAAGGGCGACATCTCAGCCCAGGAGACACGGGTAAGAGTTCCAAATTTCTCCCAATCTGCTGCATCAGCTTTCCACTGGGGAGCCTGTGGTGGAGATTCGTTTTCTTTTGGAGTGCTTAAGAGTATGGGAAAATGGTCGCTACCGTAGGGATTTTTAATGACGTCCCAGTTAAAATCAAGTAAAAGGGTGGGTGAAACAATACTAAGATCGATAGATGAGTAACTCCTGTTTGCAAGGCTAAAAAATGTAGGCTCCTTCTTATTGAGCAGGCATGCACCAGCGGAGAACAGAAACTGCTCAATGAGACGGCCTCGCGCATTGCTGCGAGAGTCCCCCCACAAGCTATTGTGTGCATTGAAATCGCCAACGACGAGGTATGGTTCTGGCAATTCATCAATAAAGGCCTGAAATTCGTGTTTGTGTAACTGGTAGTGTGGGGGTATATAGAGTGAGCAAATAGCTATGAGCTTGTTGAAAAGAACAGCGCGAACGGCCACTACCTCCAGGGGCGTTTTCAACTGCAATACCCGACATGCTACATTTCTATCTAATATTATAGCAACGCCGCCAGAGGATGTGAGAGCATACTGGCGATCTTTGCGGAAGATGATGTACTGTCTGAGAAAGTCAGTATGTATTGGTTTCAAGTGTGTTTCCTGTACACACAGCACTTTTGGTTTGTGTTTGTGGAGAAGTTCTTGAACATCGTCGAGGTTCCTGAGAAGCCCCCTCACGTTCCATTGGATTATTTGCGTGTTCATGATGAAACTAAGGTAGTGCTGTGTGTACGAAACGGGAGTTGTGGTTGTTTAGGTGGGGAGTTGGAACTCAAGTATCAGGGCCGTCCTCTGGCCCCGTTATCGGCTTCTTAGTTTTCTTAGCACGCTCCAGGGAGCTGCGCCGATCTTTCGGCACCAGGGGTGCCGAAGTAGTGTCCATTGCCTGCTGGGAGGCACTGGATGCCCGAACGTGCGAGCTGGTGGCTCGAGTTTCGGGCCTCGCCTGGCGAGACGAGGCCTTGAGACCCGATGACCCTGGAGTCGACGGGCTCTCTTTGCGAGTCGGCGGAGTAGATTGAACTACTGCCGCCTTGGGGGCAGGCGCCACAGCCGACGGTTCGCTCTGCGTGGACCGAGGGAGTGGCGGAGGCCGATGCGACGTTGCCCCCCGGCGCGCCGCATCAGCGTAGGGTGTGGTGTGAAATGGCGAGCACCTTTTACGGGCTTCGCGGAAAGAAATGTTCTCCTTGTACTTTAGTGTGATGATTTCTTTTTCTTTTTGCCAGTTTGGACATGCGCGTGAGTACGCCGGATGATCGCCGTTACAGTTGGCGCAGTGCGGTGCGCCATTACAGTTGTCGGATATGTGGCCTTGTACACCGCATTTAGCACAAGTTTGATGACCACGGCAGCTCAATGATCCGTGGCCGAATCTCTGGCATTGGAAACAACGTCTGGGATTAGGAATGTATGGTCTGACAGTTAATTTAATGTAACCTGTTTCGATGGTTTGAGGGAGAACACTGGATGCAAATGTAAGAATGAGATGTTTCGTGGGGATTTCCTTGCCTTCTCTCCTAATAACGATCCGTTTTACATGGGTCACGTTTTGGTTCTTCCATCCCTCTAGAAGTTCATCTTCAGACAGGTCGATGAGGTCGGTTTCCGAAACGACTCCGCGTGAGCTGCTCATGGACCTATGGGGTGACACTGAAATAGGTACGTTTCCAAGTGTTACGAGATTGCCGAGTTTCTGGTATTGTTGTTTAGCTGGGACCTCGAGAAGAAGGTCACCGCTTGCCATTTTGGTTACCTTGTAGCCCGGCCCAAAGGCTTCGGTCAAGGATTTTGCAACTATGAAAGGGGAAATAGTTCTTGCTAGTTTTTCGGGGTTCTGGCTGTGGAGTACATGAAATTTAGGGAACGTTTCTATTGGCCGGGTCAAAGAGTTGAGTATTTCGTCTGTGCGCACCCTCTTGTGAGGGTAACGATCAAGGAGGCGGGGGAATGGAACTGTTTCCATGATAAGTGCATGTGTTTCGGCAGCAGTGGCGGCCACCCACCATGGAGTCCAACAAGGGGACGCTGCAGCACTTAACATGTAAGGCTGCAAACGCCAGCCGTACAATGCCGCTATTACCTAATATACTATGTCCAAGAGAGGACACATATACACGGTTAACCCGAGCCGCCTACGAAAACGGGGAAGTAACTGAAGAAAAAGGAGACAGGACAGAAAGGAAAGAAGATAGGAAAGAAAAAGATAAGAGAGGGGGATAGGAAAAGGCGACCGCCGAATTCCCCTGGGTGGGTCAGCCCAGGGGTGCCGTCTACGTGAAGCTGGGGCCAAAGGGGTGTGTTGCCTCTGCCGGGGGGCCTTAAAGGTCCAATCACCCGGCGTCGGCTCAACTCCCAGGATCCCCTTTTCCCCGGACACGGCAATGCCACGCACGGCTAGGCGTGGGAGGGGGTCGAAACCCCCCCGTTAGCTCGGGTCCGTGGTGTCGCTACACACCAAACGCCTGCTTCGCAGACGCCCCTGCGGGGTAACTGCCTTTTGTAGTTTTGATTGTTTTATGTGCTTAACAGCCGCAAGTATCGCGTAGGCTTCCGCTGTGAAGATACTTGAGTTTGGGTCCAGAATACCGGAATCGGAAAAGGATGGACCAACCGCTGCGTACGACACAGAAGTATTGGACTTTGAGGCGTCTGTAAAGAATTCTGGACAAGTGTATTTGTGCTGGAGTTCGAGGAAGTGTGTACGGATGTGTGCAAGTGGCGCGTGCTTGGTAACTTCCACGAAGGAAACATCACAATCTATAAACTGCCACTGCCACGGCGGGAGATGTTGTTGAGTTGAGTTGGGTTTTATGGCGCAAGAGCGACTAAGGCTATGCTGCGCCAGACACATGGTGGGGAAAGGGAAAAGAACCTAAAATAAACAACACTATGGCCCTAACTATGAATGTGTGCTGGGCGATGATAGATGGGATTAATGAGTGGTGTAGCTTGGCTGTAGAGAGGCCTAAGGTAACTCGCTGCCTGAGCGCGTAAAATTTATGTATACTCTAAAATTATGGGCGTGATGCATGGGCTGGCCAATGTTTATGAATGGTGCACGAGGTTATCAAGGAATAAAGTGACGGCGTTCTTGTTGCACTACTGCTCTGCCCGTGTCCTTATAAGCAAGGGCCGGGATGCCAGTGCCTCATGTAAGGATAACTACCGCAGCAAAGGCCTCCTGGAGAGGCCGTGCTGCAGGTCGCATTAGTTAGGTTGTTCTATTACGGTAACAGTAGCACAGCCTGTCATAATTAAAGTGTATTTAATAATCCTGCTTCGTCTAAAAATCTAATCACATTATCTAAGGGGATTAAAGGCTCATCATCTAAGAGTAACATTGGGTGAAATGGAATGTTTGACTTGTAAAAGATATGAAAATGTTGTTTTCTTAGAGTTTCCAGATGTGGGCAAGCAATTAACATGTGGGCTACTGTTAGTTGCTCATAACATTTATCGCATGTTGGTGGTTTTTCATCTGCCAATAGATAGTTATGTGTGACATGTGTATGGCCTATTCGAAGTCGGCACATTACTACTTCAATAAAACGTTCTTGATGATTGCACGTCTTCCATTCACCAAGGATAGGTTTAATTAGGTGAAGTTTGTTATTTTGTTGCGAATTCCATCTAAGCTGCCAATGAGAGCTGATGGCCAGGCGAACTGCTTTAATCGCATCCGTAACAGGTACGTTTATCTTTGAAACACGCAGCTCTTTTGCGGTTGCTGCTAGTTGGTCCGCCCTTTCGTTACCTTGGATCCCAACATGACTCGGGACCCAACAAATTTTTATGATGTGATCTTCAGGTAGGTGTGATAGGATATTCAATATATCACCTGTGAATGGCTCATACTGATATTTGGAATTTAAGGCTCTAAGAGCACTTAAAGAATCAGTGAAAATAACTGCTTTTTTATGTTTTGTGCTTATAATATTTCGTACTGCCATCAACAAGGCATAGCACTCAGCGGTGTATACAGAGACGAAATGAGGCAGTCTGGTCACTTGTTCGTGTATTCCTCCTGCCACGCTGCTTCCAACATACGCAGACGTCTTCGAACCATCGGTGTAAAATGCTTTGTAAGTGTGGTACTTTTCTTGTAGCGTGCGGAATTCCAGCAGTATATGTTCACATGGGGTATGTTGTTTTTTTATGTGTTAGTGAGAAATCAAGGTGTTTGGAGAAGTCACTCCAGGGGGCCAATCTGTCTGGTCTTCTGGCGACGGAGAGTGCTTCATTAGGTACATTTAGGGCGTGAAATTTTTCTTCAAATCTCAGTATTAGTGGTCTAATGGCGTTTGGCTTGTTTGTGTAGTGTAGTCGTTGGTCACAGCGTGTGATAATGTTGTGGCATATATGGTTTGGCGACGAACACACTCTAAGGACATATGTAGACATCAATTGCGTTCTCCTGTATTCCAAGGACGGTTCGTTACTTTCGGAGTACAAGCTAGGAATGGGCGAGGTCCGGTAGGCACCGGTTGCTAGGCGTAGCCCTTTGTTATGGATAGGGTCTAGGCGCTTGAGGTACGAGCCTCTTGCAGAACCATAGATTACGCTACCGTAGTCTAGTTTACTACGTACCAACGAACGATAGATGTGTAGGAGGCATTTACGGTCGGAGCCCCAGCGCTTCCGGGACAAGACTTTCAGGACATTAAGAGCTTTATTGGCTTTGACCTTCAGATTATTAATATGTGAAAGAAAGTTAAGCTTTTTATCAAATACAACACCCAGAAACATTTGTTCCTGTTTTACTGGCAGTAATGTTTCGTTTAATTTAAGGACGGGGTCTGGTTGCAAGCCTCGCTTGTGAGAGAACGCCACAGCAACAGTCTTTTCGTCTGAAAAACGGAAGCCGTTTTTGTTGGCCCATTGGGTAAGCTTGTTTAATGCAATTTGAATCTGTCGTTCACATGTCGTAATGCTGGATGACCGGCACGCTATTTGGAGATCATCGACGTAAAGTGAATGCATAATAGTGGATGGTATCACCTGATTCAGCCAGTTCATTTTGACGACAAAGAGGGTTGTGCTTAAGACACAGCCCTGAGGCACACCGTTTTCCTGAGTAAATGGACGTGAAAGTGTTGAGCCTAAACGAACTTGGAACGTTCGGTCTGATAGAAAGTCGGACAAGCAGTTGAGCATCCTGCCGCGGATTCCTAGTTCCGCCAGGTCTTGTAAGATACCATATTTCCAAGTTGTGTCTTTTCAAGATCGAAAAATACAGCTAGGCAGTGCTGCTTGTACAAAAAGGCTTCTCTTACAATGTCTTCAAGGCGGACGAGGTGGTCGGTAGTCGAACATCCTTTCTTGTAACCACACTGATGGACATTTAATAAGCTATCGGTTTCGAGGACGTATGTTAGCCTAACGTTAATGATGCTCTCGTAGGATTTTGCTATGCAACTTGTGAGTGCTATGGGCCTGTAGCTGGTTGGTATTGTAGGATCTTTTCCAGCTTTCAGAAATGGAATGACGATAGCTTTTTTCCAATTTTTTGGCATTCTTCCAGTCTCCCAGATAGCGTTGAAGAAGTACAACAGTGTCTTCACCGCTTCCTGGGACAAATGAGCGAGCATTTGGTAATGTATTCTGTCTGGACCAGGTGCTGTTTTCTTGCCCTGAGAAAGTACACTGTTCGTTTCCACAAGGGTTAAGGGGGCGTTGTATGATTTTTCCTTAAAACCTGTTGTGGGAAGTTTTTGTTTTTCCATAGACTGTTTATGTTTTAGGAAGGCTGTCGAATAGTTGGCTGAGCTCGAAATAGTGCAAAAGTGCTGCGCCAATAGGTCTGCCTGTTCATCTAAAGTTGTCTGGATGCTCGGAGTTGAGAGAATGGGGATGGTATATGAACTATAGTTGCCGTTAAACTTGTGCACCTCATCCCACATTCTTTTAGATGTGATGGAGCTGTTTATAGATGAGACGTATTTTTTCCAGGATACTTTTTCAGCCTGCCTGCGGATAAATCTGGCCTTTGCTCTTGCCTTTTTAAATGATAGGAGGTTGTCTTGTGTAGGGTATCTACGAAAAATGCCCCAGGCCTTGATTTGCACTTTCTTAGCCTGTGTGCACTCCTTTGTCCACCAGGGTTTAGGTTTTTTATTTAAGACGCCGGAGGATTGTGGGATAGTTTGCTCGGCTGCCGCGAGTATGCAGGTAGTGATTGTCTCATTCATTTCATCTATGCTTAAACCGTCAAGTACCTCTTTTTCTAGGGCGGCTTTTTCAGTGAATAGCGCCCAGTCTGCCAGATGTAGTTTCCACCGAGGTGGTCTAGATGTGGTAGTAGGGAGAGTTTGCGTTAATTTTATGATAGCAGGCATGTGGTCACTGCCGTAAACGTTATCTATTACACTCCATTCGAAGTCACAAAACAGCGACGGCGAGCACAGTGCCAGATCTAAGCAACTCGTCGCTCCTGTGCTTGCGGAGCAGTAGGTGACGCTACCCGTATTTAAAAGGCATATGTCGTTACTCAGAATAAAATCTTCGAGGATTTGTCCTCTGACGTCTGTTGTACTGCTTCCCCAGAGCGTTCCATGCGCGTTAAAATCCCCTGCTATAACATAGGGTTCCGGCAGTTGGTCCAAAATTTTCTTCAAATCTAGAACAGTAAAATGTGTATGCGGAGGAATATAAACGGAACATATGGTGACAGTTTTGTGAGCTAAAATAGTGACGGCTGCTACCTCCATGTTACTGTTGACTATTATCTCTCTTGTTGCGATGCCGCTTTTGACAACGACAGCCACACCGCCAGACAGCCGGCTAGCGTGAACGCGGTCGCGCCGCACTACGGTGAAACCCTTAAGAAAATTTACATGTTTTTCTCCTAGGTTGGTTTCCTGTAAGCACATGGCCATTGGAGAGAAGGTACTTAGCATGTCTCTTACGTCACCTAGGTTATGAATGAGTCCTCTACAATTCCAATGTAGAATAAAAGCCATTTTGGAAACGAAAATTCAAAAGAAGAGGAGAACAGTTAGTTTTGTGGGGTCTTATGGCGCAAAAGCAGCAATGGCTATGATGCGCCAGACACTAGGTGGATTTTAATAGGTTTAAGTTAGGAGCATAAAACAAACTTTCGTTTACATTTTGTTTAAAAGACCTGTAGCCTCAAGAAACCCAAGAACGTCCTCTATGGGAATGATTGCATTTTCTGATAGCATTAACATTGGGTGGAGAGGTGTTCGTGTTTTGTAGATTTCATTAAAACAATCGTGTCTTCTTTTTTCGAAAAGTGGACATGTTATTAAGACATGATTTACGGTCAGAGGTTCCTTGCAATGCTGGCATTGTGGCTGGTCTTCTCCTCGCAGTAGAAAATTGTGGGTTAGGTGAGTATGACCTATCCGCAGGCGACATAGTACTACTTCGATGAAGCGCTTTTGGTGACAGCATGACTTCCATTCTTGTAAAATAGGCTTGATAGTTTGAAGCTTGTTATGCACTTGAGACCGCCACTCTTTTTGCCATTTCGCCCTGAAGGATGTCCGGCATCTGTTAAAACAGTCTCTGAATGGTATATTTATTTCTGCTACTCTATTGTGAACTGCCATTGCTGCTACTCTGTCTGCGTTTTCGTTTCCTTGGATGCCAACGTGGCTCGGCACCCATACTAGACGGATTGTCTTGCCATTTTTCTCAGCTGTTTCTAGCATCTGTAAAATGTCCCCGAGAAGCGGTTCGCTTTCTGATTTTGTATGTAGGGCCTTTAATGCGCTACGGGAGTCAGAGTATACTACTGCCTTTTTGTGGTTTCTAGCTAGAATTTCTTCTAGAGCAATAAAAAGAGCATATACTTCTGCTGTAAAGACAGACACAAACTGCGGCAGTCTGATGGAGGATTCTAAGTGTTTTGATACAACGGCACTTCCTGTGTGTTTGAACCATCAGTGTAATATTCAGAATGTTTGTCATATTTTTCTTGTACCGCTAGGAATTCCTGCATAATGTGCTCCCGTGGAGTTTCCTTTTTCCTTAAATGAGTCAAGGCAAAATCAGTGAAGTGTGAGAAGTCCAACCATGGAGCCCGTCGTTCCGGCGTTCGCGCTACGTTGAGCGCCTGATTTGGTACTTTATATTCGAGGCATATTTCTTCAAAGCGTAGGAGAAGTGGTCTTATCGTGTGCGGTCTGTTGTTGTACTGCATTCTGGTATTGATGTGAGAAACAATGGTGTGGCATAGGTGACTTGGTTTCGATCGAGTTTTTAACACGTACGTTACTGTCAGTAGCGCTCTTCGGTGTTCCAGGCAAGGCTCGTTGCTTTCAGCATACAAACTCTCGACGGGTGAGGTTCTGTACGCCCCTATCGCCAAGCGCAATCCGTGATTATGTATTGGATCAAGACGTTTGAGGTACGACTTCCTTGCCGACCCGTAAATAACACAGCCGTAGTCAAGTATGCTGCGCACGACTGAACGGTATATGCGTAAAAGGCAAATTCGATCTGCACCCCAGTGTTTCCACGATAGCATTTTTAGGATGTTAAGCGCCTTGTTTGCCTTCTTTTTTATGCTGTTCATATGAGCGATGAAGTTTGATTTGCTGTCAAAGACTAGGCCCAGAAACTGGTGTTCTTGTTTGAGCGGTAGTAAGCTACTGTTTAGTTTGAGAACAGGATCCGGATACAAGCCGCGTTTTTGCGAAAATAGAACGCTAACGGTTTTCTGAGTAGAAAACCGAAAGCCATTTTGATCTGCCCATTTAGTCAGTTTGTTGATGGTTAGCTGGAGCTGTCTTTCACATGAGGATATGCTTGAAGCGCGACATGCTATTTGAAGGTCGTCGACATATAGTGAGTGCATGATGGAGGGCGGGATTACTCTATTTACTGAATTCATTTTGACGATGAAAAGCGTGGTGCTCAATACGCAGCCCTGCGGCACACCGTTCTCTTGGACGAAAACACGTGATAACGTGCAGCCCAGCCGTACCTGAAAGTTGCGGTTTGATAGAAAATCCGACAGGCATTGGAGCATTCTGCCGCGGATTCCTAGATTCGCCAAGTCTCTCAGTATACCATACCGCCATGCGGTGTCGTAGGCTTTCTCCAGGTAAAAAAAGACTGCTAGGCAGTGTTGCCTATGTAAGAATGCTTCGCGTATTGTGTGTTCGAGGCGAACAAGATGGGCGTTTGTTGAGTGGCCTTTCCTGTACCCACACTGATGACAGTCTAGTAAATTCTCTATTTCGAGGGTATATGTTAGCCTGATGTTTATTATGCTCTCATATGATTTTGCTATGCAGCTTGTAAGTGCAATAGGTCTATAGCTGCCCGGTGCCGTCGGTGGTTTTCCAGTTTTTAGAAATGGGACAATGATTGCCATTTTCCATTTGGTGGGCATTATGCCAGTTTTCCAGATCAGATTGAAGAACTTTAGTAGTGTTTCTACAGCAGCTTGCGATAGGTGCGCGAGCATTGCGTAATGGATTCTGTCCGGACCGACCGCTGTCTTCTTCCCCGCTGAGAGCACAGTGTTTAGCTCTTGGAGTGTTAGAGGTGCGTTATACGGCTTATCTAAACCTCCTGTTAACGGTAGCTTCTGCTTTTCGGCTGCCTGTTTGTACGTAAGGAAAGACTGCGTGTAGTTAGCTGAGCTGGATATGGTGTAAAAATGTTCGCCTAGAATGTCTGCTTGCTCCTCTAGGGATGTCTGTGCACCTGGGTCTGTAAGTATGGGTATTGTGTATGGGGAGTAGTCGCCGTTGAACTTTCGAACCTGGTCCCACATGTTTTTTGATGTGGTTGAGCTGTTGATTGTAGATATGTATTTCTGCCAGGATGATTTTTCGGCCTGCCTCCGGACATAACGCGCTCTCGCCTTGGTTTGTTTGAAGTTTATCAAGTTAGTGTAGGTGGGGTATCTTTTCAAGATACCCCATGCCTTATTTTGCTGTTTCTTTGCCTGTGTACATTCTGGTGTCCACCAGCAGTTTAGCTTCTTTCGCACAGTGTTCGATGATTGCGGTATTGCTTTTTCTGCTGCAGCGATTAGTACTGATGTGAGTTTTTCATTCATTTCGTCTATGCTCATTTCGGGTGTAAGTGCGTCTTCGAGTTTCGCGGTCTTCTTAAACAGAGGCCAATCCGCCTGTTGTAGCTTCCAGCGGCGCGGTTTAGAGCTTATGGTAGGAAACTTGGATGTCATTTGCACGATGGCAGGAATGTGATCACTTCCATATGAGGCATCGAGAACCTCCCATTTAAAATCATTAAAAATGCATGGTGAGCAAAAGGCTAAATCAATACAACTAAACTTTCGTGAGCTTGGTG